>NC_056739.1:628041780-628224280 GCF_019279795.1 Protopterus annectens
AGAACAACTTAAAAATGATTAAGTAGAAGGTATTACCTAATAAGGTACTTATTTGCCCAGTCTTGGTAAAGTGATAGCGGACTGTTGATCAGTTGAAGCCAAAAAGCAAACACACACACACTTTGACAACTATAAAATTCTGAAAATTTGGTGTCCTAGCCACTAATTTTATGGTGCTCTCCTCAAGTTGTCTAGTGACTAGGGTGTGTAGGAGTACCTCAATGCTTTGGAAGCTGCCCATCTGGTCTGATCCTTGGCAGGATATCCCATATAGCTTAGGCGATGATAACAGTGATCTAATGATGAACTTGTTCAGGCTTCCTCAGGTTATTCTGGAATGTTTTCTCCTTTTCTGCTGCACACTACTCAAAACTGATGTTGAAGATAACTCCCCCTGTATTGAAAATGACAACTTCTCTGACTAGCAAGAGACATAACCCTCCTTTTACACAACATTCTAATGGAATGTTTGTCTTTAAAACAGCACTCTTTACATATTTTACAAACATTCACTGTTTACATTGGTGTTATACATATCAGTTTAGTTGTACAACATTTTGATACATCATAAAATTAAAAGTGACACAGTACAGTAATATGTATATATCTATAGCTATATCTATTTAGATATATATTTATTTATTTTATTATTGCCGTTGGTGTCTCCAGTAGTGTGCTCACCTAGTCCTTTCTTCTATTCTCACCTGATTACCTTTAAGCAGCCATTAATGCTCTGTCTAACTTGCTGCCATCATTACCATTTTGAAGCCATATCTATAGTGCCCTACAATATAGGGAGCTTCAGACATCTCGTACTACAACAGTATACTTATGGCCATCCTTAATGGCTCACTAGGAAGCCATTTACAGTATAAGGATTTGTTCTACCATTGTGTTAACTGAACTCCAATTTTAACTTGCCAGGAAAGCACACTACTGGAATTCCCCCCCCATCCTTCCCTATTAATGCTCATTTGTTTTTCATAAGCATATAAATTATGCTTTTAATGTTGTTTTTCAGTGCTGACAGACCATTATTTCCTTCTGTTGCCATACTGTACTGCTGTCCTTTAGTCCTTTGATGTGGTGAGACAATTGATTGTTTTTGGCTCTGTGGTTATCCTCTGCTCAGCCCACTCGGTTCACTCCCCTAGCCTGCACCCATTTCCCACATGCCTCTGCTATTCCTACATTTATCTTTACCTAACCACTCCCCTTTTCTTTCACAACCAATAGAACTCTAGTATACCTTTCTCATATCACATCAATTATCCAATCACATTACAGCACTCCCTCTCTTACCCTACTCATAAGCCACTAATATCTAACTCAATTTATGACATGCCTAACACACTTACCTACTTCCTACTTTGATCCACTCAACTACCTTCTATAACTAACTGTTTTTTTCTAATTTAAACCCTTTTCCTTCTCCTTTTATCTTTACACAATAAAGTTACATTATGTTACAATCATCACAGCACTCATCATTAAAACTTCTGTCTCTCCATACAGCTTACTTACTCATACTAACCTCTCTACCTTCTATCAAACTTGCACATCCCCAGCCATAATCAAACCTCCACCACTCCACATCTACCTTCACAACCCCTTTAACAATGTTTACATTACACCCAATCTTCACAACATTATTCATGCAAATTTCTTTCCACTCAAATATTGTCACCAAAAGACTAAGGCAGACTGTAGAAAAACAGATAAAGAAGTAGGCAGCCAACAATACCACAGATCCGGGTAAAAGGAAAACTCTTCCTTATTCAATTAGCGCTTTTGTCAGACTCCACTGACTTCATCAGAATACAAATACAAAGTGCAAAACACTGCTTAAATAACCCATCCCACCATACAAATTAATTACATCATTTCCCCCAGGAAATTAAAAATGAACGACATGACAAGGTACAACCCATTTTAAAAGACCCACAACACAAAACCACTCATTGTTAGTTGGTAATCACTCATAATAAATACAAAGACTTCAGTTTTAGTAGAGCCATGATACTGACCCTGTCATTAAGCCCAGTTGTTGTACTGGCATTAAGTTTAATTTGCCACTTTAATTCAAGAAGTTCCAAAAACTCTTCCAACGGGCCACCCCTTGAACCCAGGTCATCATGATCAATGGCACAAAACTTAAACTTGTGCAAAGGAAACATCTCTATATGCTTGTACAATGTATTTTTGTTGTTTTTCTGTCTAATTTCATAGCCATGTTCATAAGCCCATTGCTTGTGGGCTCTCTTAGTTTTACCCACATAAAATCCAGCACGAGTCACACAAAGCAACATATACTACCCCTTTTGAAAAACACTAATACCTTTTCTTTGGGTAAATAAACCCATAGTTTTTAATGAAAATCTCCCCTCTGTCCACAATAGACAGGCAGTGAGCACACCTACCACATTTAAAATAACCCCATTTTTTAAAGACCTCGAGTTCTTTTCCAAAAGGCCCTTAAAACAGATATCATTTTTATAAACCACAACTGGTTTATCACCAAGGACCACAACACTCTCATCATCCATAATAAATAAATTTCCCAAAATTTCTCAATTATTTTCCCGACGTCGTAAAAATCAAGTGTATAAGGTATAGTCAAGGCCCTATTGTGGTCTAAATGACAATTTAACAATGTAACCAGTGTGCCTTTTGTGTTTAACTTCATTCTTAATAGCATTAACAAAACGGGGGGGGGGGGGAGTACCCTCTTTTGACTAACATGCCCTTTAATGTCTTACATTCTTTTTGAAAATCATCATCCTCTGAGACCATCATGGCAACCCTGACATACTGGCCTTTAACCAGGGCCTTTTTCTGGTGTTCAGGGTGCCAGCTTTCAAAGTGCAATAGTGAGTTAGAATACATGGGTTTCCTATATAACAGAGAAATAAACACCTTTTTGGTATAGTCCTTTTTGATAGTAATGTCTAAAAAGTTCAGACTATCTTGATCCTTAGTCATAGTAAATTTAAGGAAATCAGTGGTCGCACTGTTATATGCAACAAACTCTTCCAAATTTGCGTCACTACCCTTCCACAAGATTTCTATATCATCTAGGCACCACCCATACAAGACCCAGTACCTTTTATACTCTGAATTCCTAAGGAATTCATCTTCCCAATAGGCTAATACTATGTTTACAAATGCTGGGACACAACAAGCACCCATAGCAACCCCCTTTCTTTGTTTAAAAATATGACCATCAAAACTAAGGTAGTTATTATCCAAAATCAATTGCATACATGTCCTCAGGGTCAATACTGTCCCATGATCCCAATCAGTATTGAAACATAAATATTCATAAAACCATTCAAGGCCTTCTTCTTGAGGTATCACAGAAAAAAGGTCCTTGGTGTCTAAAGTGACCATAATAAACTCATCATCATACATGTTTGATTTTATTTTTGCCAGGAAGTCCCAAGAGTCTCTAATAACCCACTCCCTACCATCCAAAATGTTCTTAACTTTCCCATCGATATATTTGGCTATGCCAAAGATTTTGGAGGCCTTAGCATCAACAATAAGTCATAGGGGTGGGTTACAGACAGATTTATGTATTTTTGTGATCCCGAAAATAGTAGGGACCATAGGGTGCTTCAGACAGTTTGTACTACAACAGTATACTTATGGCTATCCTTAATGGCTCACTAGGGAGCCATTTATTGTGAAAGGATTTGTTCTACTATTGTGTTAACTGAACTACTGGAATCCCCCCCCATCCTTCCCTATTAATGCTCATTTGTTTACCATAATATCAAAATTGGCCCCTTTTAATGTTATTTTTCAGTGCTGACAGACCATTATTTGCTTCTGTTGCCATACCATACTACTGTCCTTTAGTCCTTTGATGTGGTGAGACAATTGATTGCTTTTGGCTCTGTGGTCATCCTCTGCTCAGCCCGCTCCATTCGCTCCCCTACCCTGCCCCCATTTCCCACACACCTCTGCTATTCCTACATTTACTTTACCTAACCACTCTCCTTTTCGTTCACAACCAATAGAACTCTAGTATACCTTTCTCATATCACATCACCAATTATCCAATCACATTACAACACCCCCTCTCTTACCCTCCTGTTAAGCCACTAATATCTAACTCAATTTATTGCCACGCCTAACACACTTACCTACTTCCTACTTTAATCCACTCAACTACCTTCTCTAACTAACTGCTTTTTCTAACTTAAACTCTTTTCCTTCTCCTTTTATCTTTACACAACCAAGTTACATTATGTTACAATCATCACAGCACTCATCATTAAAACTTCTATCTCTACATACAGCTTACTTACTCATACTAATCTCTCTACCTTCTAATCTTCCACATCCCCATCAATAATCAAACCTCCACCACTCCACAGCTACCTTCACACTTCACAAAAAAACCTTTAACAATGTTTACATTACACCCAATCTTTACAACATTATTCATGCAAATTTCTTTCCACTCAAATATTATACTAGCATTTCTAAAGCTTAAACTCTCTTAACTAACCAAAAACTTTTATTAAAATATATAAAAGCTATACTCTGCATATTATCACAACTACAGCTGAGTGGTGACATTCATCCCAACCCTGGCACTCAAGCAAATTTAAACTATAAATTTCTCAAAAAATTCTACTATCATCCCTTCTCTCCCCAAAGGACACTCTCTTCTGTTTCTTGATTTAAATCTGAGGAGCATACTAAATAAAGTCCATGATCCGCATGCTATACTGGATTTATATTCCTCTGATTTTCCCATTCTAACTGAAACCTGGCTCAAACCACATATCAAAAACAATGAAATCTTACCATCTGGATACAACATATAGTGTTTTGATCATCAAAATAAATGTGGAGGCAGTGTAGCCATAACGTTCAAGCAAAACTTAGCATTAGAATGTATCACTACTAATCTTTCTTCATTTAACAGTTCTGAAATACTTCTCAGTAAACTAAACATTAATAAAAATAAAACCTTGATCTCTGCAGCCATCTCTATTCCCCCAGGTGAAAATTCAACAACAGTTGAAGAAATTCTCCACTGGCTATCTTTAGCCTATCACCAGGAAATTATCATAATGGGAGATCTTAATATAGACTGGAACACATATAACAACAATAATCCATCTAACTTTATAAACCTTCATGGCTTTTTCCAATTGATACAAAATCCTGCAGAAAAGATAAAGCATCTAACAGACACTCAGTTCTTGATTGGATCCTCACTAATACATCTCCTTCATTCTTCCAGTCAGGGTGTCTCCCCTGCGGTATCAGTGATCATATGCCCATTTTTTTGCTTAAAGATAATGTAAATCCACCTAGACAATCAGTCTGCAGACTAGTCCGTAATTAAACAAAATTTACTACTCAAGCATTTCACTCCCTACTCCAGCAAATTAATTGGTATCCCCTAAAGTATTACCACTAGATACTGTGTTCAACATTTTAATAATACTTTCCTGGAAATTTTAAATAGCTTATCCTCTTGTAGAACATTCTAGAATAAAAATGCACCATTCACCCTGGCTATCAAATAACACCAAAGATCTTATGAAATAAAGGGACAAGGCATGGTTACACTATTTAACATAAACCTAGATAATTTAAACAATCTACAAACAGCTTAGAAATAAAGCTAAATCCCAAATAAAAGTAGATAAGAAATGTACTACATTACTGCACAATAGAAACAACAACACAATCCCAAAACAATCTGGCTCCCCATTAGCAAACTTATTCAACCAGGCAACACTACCACAACTATACCAAGTACATCCCCCTCAATGGATAACATAGCTACATAGTTTAATTCCTAGTTCATAAACTCTATATGCTCTTTCATTAAATATAATTAGAATACATTACCCCAGCTCCCAGCCATTAATAATTCTTTCACTAGTGCTTTCTCCTTACATCCTGTTCCAACTCACACTATTTACAAACTTCTTAAAAAACTCAAACTTACTAGCCTTGCTGCTGATAATCTACCATCTGACTTTTTCAAACTAGCTGCTGAAGTTATTACATACCCCATATCAATCCTTATCAATCACTCTATATCTGAAAGCTATGTCCCTTTTCTCTGGAAAATCTCCTACATTACTCCCCTGCATAAAGGTGGAAACAGCCACAGAACTCACAAACTACAGACCAATTGCTATCCATTCACCTCTCTCAAAAATACTTGAAAAATGCATTCACTTCCAACTTCTACATCACCTCCTATCAAACAACTTTCTATCCCATACTCAATAGTTTTTGCCCCCATCATAGCACTACAACCACCCTTCTAAGCTTTACCAACACCGTAAATTATTACAGAAACCAAAACAAACTTGTTTCTGCTATCTTTTTTGATCAATCTAAAGCCTTTGACACAGTCTCACACCAGAAATTATTGTCAGAGCTAGGCACTTTAAATATCATCCACTCTACCCTAACTTGGTTCCTTAGTTACCTAACTAAATGCCAACAAGCTGTCGGGTGGAAACAAGAGCTATAATCTCTACTCCCTGTTAATATTGTTGTCCCTCAAGGTTCCGTATTAGGACCCTTACTTTTTAACATATTCAGTAATCTTTTCTATTCCTTTAGCCTCAATTATTCAATATGCAGATGATTCGACCCTTATATGTAATGCATCCTCCGTTTAACAGCTATAGGATATCACACAATAATCCTTTCTACAAGTTGAATCATGGCTAAATGAATATAATCTTATTTTGAATCCAAACAAAACAAAGTTTATGCTTTTTCTCCCCACCAAATCATCCATATCTCCTATCGCATTCCACATACATTCCTCTAACACACTCAAATACCACCTCTCAAACTAAGCTACTAGGTGTTACCATCAGTAACAGATTGAAATTTGATATTCACATAACTCAATTCCTTAAAAAAATGCATATCAGCCTTGACTCTCTTTACTGCATTAAGCCATTTCTCACTAACCAAGCCAGATTAGATATCTCCAGAAGTCACTTCCTATCTACTCAGTTTTATGCTTCTCCTATCTTTACCACTCTTAACAAAACAGAACTTACCAAACTTGAATTCTGCTATAACAAAATAGCCAAATTTGCCACTAACTCCCATCACAGGTCACATCATTGCTCTTTCTTACAACAATTAAAGTGGTTAGAACTTCCCAAACATCTGATCTATACCCAACTCACTTTTATTCACAACTTAGTATACCACTCAGGCAGAATCCCTGCTTACAACAACTTCTACCATACGCAACTTCTCGTCAACTCTGTTTTATTCACAAAAAACTCCTACAAGTCTCCAAAAGCAAAAACAAGGCTGGGGATTCCCTCTATTCCCACCATGTTTCTAAAATCTGGAACAACATTCCCCACCATATTTTAAGCATCACAGACAAAACTCAATTTAAGAAGCACCTAAAAGACTATCTATATAGCAAATGGATCTGCTCCTGTATCAACCCTGGTTAATCTTACCTTATACATCTTCTTATCTAACCTTGAATCTATAAACCCCCCTCCTCTAACTCCTTTCTCCTCTTAATTTATTTATACACATCTATTTTTTTTCTCTTAAATAACTTCTATGTAATAGAAAAAATTCATACCTCCATCAACAAATCTGTATGATGTTTATTTCTCACTGTGTAATATTGATTATTCTCATATTTATTATTGCTCTTCCTAAGATGCCAATTTTACAGTTGTATTTCTCTTAACACATCAATGTATTTATTACTTTATAATAATACCTATGTAAATTGTAATTCTGGAGCTTTTCTCCCCAGGCCTCCACTGAAAATGGGCTCACACCCAGTTGAACCATCCCGGTTAACAAATGTAAAATAAATAATAAATATAGATATATATGTATGTCTTCCCATTTTACAAAGACATACAGTAAGTGGATTAGATACTCTAAAAAGGCCATAGGTGTGAGTGTATGTGCAAGTGAGTGGTATGAAAGAACAATGAGACACCCAGGAGTGTGAAACTTTGCTCACCATGACCCCATGTACAAAAATGGGAAAAGGGGTTTGGATGGAGGAAATATGTATATATATATATATATATATATATATATATATATATATATATATATATATGGATCTGTGTCAAAATAATGAATTATCATAACATTGAATTGCAAAATTATGAACATCTGGATAGTTATAAGTTTTCAGCACGAAAGGAGTCAGTTGGCCAGTGTGGTGAATGTTGCCCTTTTCTCCACTGCAGCGAGATCTTGGAGTTGGTATATTTAGCTGGGGGGTGTTGTGGGTGAAGCCCCCACCTGGGTGGTTTTACTTTTTTTTGCTTTTTTTTAAGTTTTGTTGGCTGATTGTTTATTTACTAGGGGGAAATTTGTGATGATCCAGACATTTGTGAATGTAAACTTTCTTCTTTCCATCTCACTGTTTTGCAGCTATACGTTATGGTAATTTGTTATTTTGATATAGATCTATGTATATATTTATATATATGGATTTATGACAACTGGTCAAAGTGCAAAGGCACTGAACAGCAACTGATCGAGAACAACTTGTTGACTGGCAGCCAATGGAAAAAAAAACAAAAGAAAAGAACGCTACCTGTTAATTCTATCTATCTATCTATCTATCTATCTATCTATCTATCTATCTATCTATCTATCTATCCATCTATCTATCTATCAACCAACTTTACAGTGGTGGAAAGGGAAAATCCCACAATCCTCACTGTACTGCAATCTTGCACAAAACAACTGCCAGCACGAATGATCAGCTAATTTTTGATCAGCTGTCCCAGAGGTTTCCAGGACTTGACAAGTTGCTGGGAGCCCATATATGTCATTAACACCTATGTGTCATGGAATGTCACACCTCTAGCAGCCTACACATATCTTGCATTCCAGACCATCTTCTGAAAAATCAACTTAAAAAGGACAAAATAAACAAAAGTGAATATTTTGCGAACAATAAATGCTACTAAAATTGTACAAATATCAATGTTATCAGTAAGAAGTATTCTTTGCTATGATACTAGTTAGTGCATTCTTAGTTGTTCCATAAATACTATAATGTATTATAATGCAGTCAAACCCAAAAAAAAGAAGTTATGTATTCACCATAATGTTCCATGTTTGTAGTCCATCTCGTCCTTCATTCTTACACACATGGGGTTCGGAGCCGATCCACGGCTCCGACTTGGCTGATTACAAAGTTCAAAGTCTCTTAGTTGGCACGTGGCAAGGTAGTGCACTAGTCCAATCCCCAGAATTTGTTTGCTGCTAACTATAAAAGAGATAGAAAAAGATATCCAGAAAGAATAACAATAGTGAAAGGTCTCCACCCTACCAGAGGCAAAGATCCTTCCAGGACAGGGGTAGGTGGGTTGGTTCATAAGAATGAAGGGCAAGATGGACTATAAACATGGAACATTATGGTGAGTACATAACATCTTTATGTTCTGTGGTCCTATCTCACCTTCATTCTTACACATGGGACAGCGTCCTTAGCACCTTTTTCTCGGGTGGCTCACGGGAATATACTCCTGAGTACCATGGAACCAAAGGAGGCTCTACCCCTGGAGGTCAAATCCAGTTTGTAATAAGTAACAAAGTATGAGGGGTAGCCCAAGTTGCTGCTGCACAAATACTGTCAATTGGAACTCTGGCTTGAAAGGCAGAAGAAGTAGACAGAGATCTTGTGGAATGAGCCTTAATCTTGAATGGGAGGATCTGTCCATTGGAGGAATAACTAAAGGAAATACAGTTCAAAATCCAATTAGATAGAGTCACTTTAGAGACTGGCAGACCTATTCTAGACTCAGAAAAGGACATGAACAATTGATCTGATTTTCTAAGTTACTTAGTCCTATGGAGGTAGAACCGTAACTGCCTGTGAACATCAAGTTGATGAAATTTATATTCTGCAGCATTGGAATGATTAGGGAAAAATACAGGCAGATCGATAGTTTGGTTCAAATTAGTCATAGAGCAGACTTTAGGATAAAGGAAGGATTTGTATGAAGGGAAATTCTGTCTTTGTGGAAAATCAAATAAGGAGGCTTGATTGACAGTGCTTGTACCTCCATCTAGCTGATGTGATAGCTACTAGAAGCTAAGTCTTCGGAGACATAAACTTCAATTGACAAAAATGTGCAGGCTCAAAAGGCAGGGAAGTTAGTTTGGACAGAATTAAATTTAGATCTCAAGGAGGTACAGGCTCCTGAAAGGGAGGTCTCAGCAAAGTAGTGCCTTTAAGGAAGGTTTTATATAATCTGTGGTACATTAGATTAGACTCATGTTGTCCGAAATTAAAATTAGATATCGCTGCAAGTTGGACCCTGATTGTGGCAGCAGCTGATCCCTGATGGAAAAGCTCAGACAAAAATTCTAACACAACAGGAATGGATGCTGTGTAAGGATCTACATTTTTTCTTTTGCCCAGATTAGAAAATTTTTTCCATTTGCTAGTGTATAGCTTCCTAGTGGAAGGTTTGTGTGAAGACACAAGGATATGGGTCACAGCAGGAGAAAATTCATGAAACCTGACTAGAGATGGTAAGTAAACCTAAGTAGACCTAAGTAAAGGTTGTAAATGTCTAGTTAGAAACTGGGATAAGGGTTCTGTTAAGGAGCCCCTACCCGAGACAATAGGCCTACCTGGTGGGTGGTACAGGTCCTTATGTATTTTGGGAAGAAAATATATATATTGATTAATAGGATCCGTAACCATTAAATGATATAGATCCTGATCAGAAATAACACCTTCTTCCCTAGCTAACTTCAAGAAATTATCAATTTCCTTCCTGAACCTGAAGGTGGGATCTAAGGGCATACAAATATAATGATGTCCATCCCCTAGTTGTCTCAATGCTTCCTCATTGTACTGTGTCCAGTTCATGACCACCACAGCTACCCCCTTATCTGCAGGCAAAATAACCAAGTCCTTATTCTCAATCAATTTTTGTAAAGCTGCTGTTTCGATCTTTGAGAAATTGTTAGCTTTACACATATGTTCCCTAAAGTTAAAGTGTAAATCCTTCAATACAGAAGTTTTGAACATAAGCACATGGGGTGCATAGTGGGTATGAATTTGGACCTGTGATATTGAAATCTGTCACTAGATGCAACATTATCAGAGTCCTTGAAAAACATTCTTAGATTTAACAATCTGCAAAAGGCAATAACATCCTGAGCTAGCTTATCTTCTGACACAAAGAAACCAGGAATAAAATGTAGTCCCTTGTTTAATACTTTTATTTGTGTATCAGACAATGATACATTTGAGATGTTTAAAACATTATTCTGATCTGTTATGTCCATGTCATTAATTCCAGTAGACCATCAATATTTTCTATTCTTTGTATGTTTCCTACCCCCCTGACCTGCCGTTGTCTAAAGGGTTGGCTCTTTTGGATATGGGTGAATCTCCATAGTGCTGTGTGTCGGGGTCTGACGCAGATGATGATCCCAAGATGAAAGATCCCCAGAGGTTTCATAATTGGAACTAGAATGTGTAGTTCTTTTCAAAATCGATCTGGGTCTCTTTCGTTTACCCCCTTTTGTGGCCGTATCGTTAAACCTGACCTGTTTACTCGTATTAATAAACTGGGTTCCCTTATCGTAATCTGCTAGATCCCTCTGAAATTTTCTCATCTTTTTCAACTTAGGATATTGCTTCAAATGAATCAAGTCCTTACTTAATTTATTGAGACAAGTTTGGTATACTGGCAGTCCCTCATATGTTTTAGTAATCTCACATAACCTAGTAAGTTCTACTATATCTGTTTCAGTGGTCCTATCATAATAAGCTGATAGGATTTTAACAAAACCCATTGATGCTTGTTGTTGTGCAACTGCCCATTGTTCAGTTAGTTCCGTATCAATTTTGCCCACCAAAGGCTGAAGGCGAACCCTCAAGCCCCGTGAAGCCATGTCTTTGGCCAAATAGGCCTTGAATAATTTTGCCTGCCAGACATTAGTTCTTAGGGACCTCATCTGTTTGGTTAAATTCTGAAAATGTGCTTCATAAGAAGCCTCCATAGGTATAGGAATGGAATTGTTATGTATATTAGTGTCCATGCCCAAGCCAAAAACACCTAAATCATCCTTGTCGGCTGACAATCCCTTCAAAATGCTGGTCAAATCCATGGCAATAGGTGTTGCAAAAAAACTTTCCCGTGAATTAAATCAATTTACCAATTTGTGAATAATAAATAAAATTCCAGATCTGCTGCCCCTGATGGGATGTAAGGTGAGATTACAACAAAGGAAATATTAACTTTGATGTTCTGGCCAGCAGTGTATAAAATTATTGTTCGGTAACTATTCACTAAAAATATTACAAAAGGACCCGCTGGGGTCCAAGTTTCAATTAGAATAATCATTAAACCACACAGCAATGCTACATTCGGAATACTGCATTAAACCAACAATCCGATTGTTCATAAACCAAAGAGGACAAAGATAGCCCTTGCTCACAATTCTAAAATGGGAACAATTATATTTGTATCACTAAGATCCCATTAAATATGAGGCAATGCTATGTCCACTTGTGCTATCATAAGTGGAGACCGAACAATCATATACCCTTGCTGCAACTAGTGAGAACAAAATTTAACCACATTGCTGGAACACCCCATTGTAATAACTGCAAAACCAAGAAAATATATATCCAGTATAAGTGTTGATTCAAATAAAAAAAAAAAAAAAAAAACACCAGAAGCTGCAGATCAATGGGTCAAAACAAAAAAAGTGCAACCCTATAGAAAATTAAATTGCACACCCTTGTCAGAATTTGCCAGCTTCATTAGTAGAGTTACAACCACCCTTCAATAAGGCTATGCATGAAGACCATTTAAAAAGTGATATTTTGACATGAAAAGAGAAGATTGCCCAAAAATACTGTTGAGCATTAATCTTATAAACTATAGGTAATAATCCCCTGCTTGTTACTGAAAACCCACTATGCACTGGTTGATAGAACAAATGAATAATTCAAACTAAATCCCGGGTTTGCCCAAGCATGTCAAATATAGTAGAGTCCAACTAGTACATGGGGAGATGCAAAATACCAGAAAATATATATGGTGCTCTAATGGACTGTTCTTAAAGCAAGGCACTTGGGTTAATATTGGGATTGTAGGAATAACAAACAACCAGTGTATTCATCCAAAATCTTCTCTAAAGTAATGTTAACAAGGCCTGCCCTGACCGGAAAGCCCTAACCTAAAACAGTACCCACAATAGTTCCCAGTCAATAACAGTACACATGTATAGTATTTAAATGTGTTCACCATTATTCATTGATTTTACACTGAAGAAGGCTAAGTCAAGTTTCATTCGAAACCGACCTGTCTTTATGGACTACTTATGTATTGTATAGGAGTCTAGCCCTAACAAACCACACACACACACACACACACACACACACACACACACACACACACACACACACACACACACACACACACACACATAGAAGAGAAACAACAGAGGACTAGGTCCTCTAATTTAAATGGACCTAGCCCTGATAGAAAGACTCAAAGTTAAACAGAGGACTATATCCTCTAACTTAAATGGACCTAGCTGCAGAAAGGAGGCAGAAGCTAAGCCAGAAAAAAAAACAGAATGAAAGCAGCAGGCAAATATGAAAGGGCAAACAACACAGCACACAATTATTAATCTATAAACATGTGAAAAACAAGGTCCTATCTCAAATGCGGACCTACGGAAATATCAGCTGTATCAGAAACTAGCATACAGGATACCACACAGAGAATAACAAGAGCCCAACAGCCAACAGGTTCTCAAAAAACTAACTAAGAAATTAGCAAAAACACTTCTATAAATTACCTACAAGATAACTATCACTAATAATAAGTATAACTAGCTATATATATCAAGAAATATCAGCAAAATACTAATAATAAGGAAAAAGTTTTTAACATAGCAACGGTCAAGCAAGAAGCACTTCTGAACTCGAAGACACGGCAAACAAGATCTGGGGACTACTAGTGCACTATGGGATACCTACCTTGCCAAGAGCCAACTAAGAGACTTTGAGCTTTGTAATTGGCCAAGTTGGAACCGAGGATCGGCTCTGAACCCCATGTGTGTAAGAATGAAGGCGAGATAGGACTACAGAACATTTATATTTTTGCAAAATTTTCACAAACAGTTTGTCATATCTTGGAAATTGTACTACGTAGACATATGTTGTTAGAACATTTTTGTTAACCAGACATGACATTTTCACATATCAACTGAAAATTCCTCTATGAGTACATACTTGAGATATTTACAGATATATGAAAATGTATATTTAATTGCTTATTTACCCGTATAAATGGCACTGAATATTTTTCAAGATTTGCAACTTGCAGTGCAAATTTGAACAAATGTTTTCTTTTGCAACATCTAAAGTTTTACCTGATGTCATGCAACAGTTTGGCAGTCACATGCTTTTTTACATATTAAGTACATATGGGAACATTGCTTATTTTGATAATTGTTAACTTCTTCTTCTTTTGGTTTTTCCTGGTTAGGGGTCGCCACAGCGGATCACCTGTCCACTCATGATTGGCACTGGAGTTTTATGGTGTCGATTTGCCAGCCTGGCGCCCAACCTTCCACAGAAGGCACACACACACACTCATGCCTAGGGCCAATTTAGAGCATCCAATCCACCTACAGCGTGTCTTTGGGATGTGGGAGGAAACCAGAATACTCGGGGGAAACTCACGAGACCACAGGGAGGACATGCAGACTCCGCACAGAAGGCACCCCAGCTATAGAAAGATAGATATCTATATATAGAGATATATATATAGAGAGAGAGAGAGAGAGAGAGAGAGAGAGAGAGAGAGAGAGAGATAGCTATATGACACATCATAGGGTGAGAACTACACCACTGTGGTACTGATACACAAACACATATACATACATATATATATATATATATATATATATATATATATATATATATATATATATATATATATATATATATATATATATATATATACACACACACACACACACACACACACATTTATATATATATATATATATATATATATATATATATATATATATGTATATATATATATAAAATTATATCAAAATGGTCAAAATGTTAAATATCAATACAAAAAAACACAGACAAAAACACGCTGACCATTCATAATGTTGACAGCACTGCACACTGACACACAATACAAAGAAAAAGCTCAAATTTGTCTGAATGTTCCATCTTTGAAATGCATGCTATCCGTAACACTGCCCCTGCCAGATCTCAGCTCACCTTAAAAAAAGCCCTTTCCATAACACTACCACTACACAAGACAGCTTGGACTCTCACTATATGTGTGCGTGTATGCGTGTGTACACAAACACACACACACACACACACACACACACACACACACACACTCACACAGAATCTCACAGCCTCCCCACTTAGCTTTGTTCACCAACTGGAAATTCCCAAAATAGCGTCCATTCAAGTGGCCTTTCCCTCAAAATGCACAGCAATTCACCTTTGTCACACAAATGAGTGTCAGCAAAGTCAAGTGTAACCATGAATACGTAAGTGTGTATGTGTGTGTGCATTTTTGTGTACACACTCACATAAGCGTGTTCACTTCACTCTGTTGAATCATCAGTTCATTAACAGAGTGAAGTGCTTGGAAAACTGAAAGTACTCTGTGCTGGAGATGTCAGAATAAGGAAGATTGGGGGGCACGGCCAAGGATGAACACAGGATAGCAGCAGATTTCTTCAGCTCCACCAATTTCATTACACTGACAGGAATTAATTACTTAAAAAATTAATTTTTGAAGTAATTTTCTTTCTAAATACGTTTGTTTTATATAGTTCTTGAACTATATCTAAAAAGAAAGGAAATCTTAACAATATTCCTGTCAGAAATCACTGTGGAAATTTTCCTGTCAGTTTATCAGTCTGAAATGAGTTCCAGTAAGACAAATTCTCAAGACTCCAGCATCAAGAAAGAACTTCAGTCTCTGATAATTATAATCCAGCAACTTACTGATAAAATGGATAAAATGGATACTAAAATAGACACCTTCATAGAAAAAAATACAAAACAAATAGACCTGTTACATACAGACTTGCAACAACAGAAGATCCAGATGACAGGCATAGAAGAAGCTGTGAATGACATGGAAAATAGAATCCAAGAAGAGGAAATCAACATTGAGTTTCTGCTGAAACAAAATACACATTTACAAAGCTGGATGACCTGGAAAATAGATCTAGGCGCAATAACATTAGGATTTTTGGACTGCCAGAAAATATTGAAGGTAACAATATTACTTCTTTTTTAACAACTTGGCTCCCTAAAACTTTAGACTTAACAGAAGCATTCTCTTTTGGTATCGAAAGAGCACACAGATCTATAGCTAATACTAACTCTAACAAAAAATATCCTAGATCAGTTATAGTTAGATTTCTATCATCTTTTGATAAAGAGATGGTTCTTAAATCTGCTTGGGCTAAAGCTCCTGTTAAGATTAATGAGGCAACTGTGCGTTTTGACAATGACTATTCCTCCATGGTAATAGCTAGAAGAAAAGTTTTTCTGCCACTAATAAGGGAGCTTAAAAAAGCACAGTTTAAAACATACCTTCTGTTTCCTGCCAAGCTTAAAATCTTCCTTCCTGATGGTCCTAAGGTTTTTGATGATTTACTCTGCTTTACTCTTTGTCAAAGAAAAAAGGATTTTGGATAAAATAGAAGAAATGGAATGGGCTAGTTCTTCATTAAAGAGATTGGCAACTGAAGCGTCATGGAAGACTTCAGAGAAGAAGAAGAGACTAAAAAACAAATGATTTGTTATATGTTTTTTTTCACTGTCATCATTTTAGTTCATTATTAATCTTTTTGAATATAGTTCCTGCATTTCCAGAAAGCCACAAATATTTTGGAAAAGATTTAATCAAAGTTATTCTCTATGTGCAAAGAAATGTTTTGTTTCATAACCAGTCAAAATACCTGAAGATTTAATGGCAAGCTGTGATTCAATTTGTTTCTCTTTATGAAAAGAAGTAAGGTTAGTAATTTGATACATTTTTTTATCTTTACCTTTTTTTCCTTCTCCTTTTATTATTTTCTTTGTTTAAACAATGACATTCTATTTAGATTATGTAGTGGGTAAAGGGTGGGGGAGGGCAGGGAGTGAACAGTAATGAAAATATCATTAATAGAATAATAACATATTTATTCCTTGTAAAAGTTTTTATAAGTTCTTCAAATGCTATTTCTAATTATACTTTCTTGATTATACTGCCTATGCTTGTTTGTAAATAATCTGTTATGCTTTAACTAATAATAATCAGAACTAAATAAGAGTAAATAATATGTTTTACTTTTAACTCTATTAATGTAAACAGTAAGTAACATTCCATTGTATATACTTCTTACAGCTTTCTCTTACATTTTTTTATTTCTGCCTCACTCCCTTTTATTTTCTACTCTCTTTTTCTTTTCTTTATTAATATATAGAAATGCTTTTGATTGTGTGGGCACAGTGAATAATAGGATTTGTATGAAAATTGAGTTGGGAGAAGAATGTTGAGTTTTATTGCTTGTTGGTAATTTCACTTACATAGAGGCTGTAATGATCTGTGGAATACATTGTGAAGGTTTTGTCATGTTTAGATGCATTTACACTGCTAAATGAATGTTTGTCACTAGTTTTTAATAAGTTTCCCGCCAAAATGTTAAGAGAGACAATCTGAGATTTGGGCTGTCTCATGCACAGTGTTCATGAATTACTTCAGAAGCTTCAGCTCACAGAATTCTCACAGAGAAACTGAGAGCAGTTAGTATAACCTTTGACATAGTTATCACACTGACACACCACAGATTCAGGAAAATACTCTATTCATAAAATATGTCAGTTATAATGTTTTGTTTCATAACCAGTCAAAATATCTGAAGATTTAATAGCAAGCTGTGATTCAATTTGTTTCTCTTTCTGAAAAGAAGTAAGAGGCTGTAATGGTCTGTGGAATACATTGTGAAGGTTTTGTCATGTTTACATACATTTACACTACTAAATGAATGTTTGTCACTAGTTTTTAATAAGTTTCCCAAAATGTTAAGAGAGACAATCTGAGATGTGGGCTGTCTCATGCACAGTGTCCATGAACTACTTCAAAAACTTCAACTCACAGAATTCTCACAGAGAAACTGAAAGCAGTTAGTATAACCTTTGACATAGTTATCACACTGACACACCACAGATTCAGGAAAAATACTCTATTCATAAAATATGCCAGTTATAATGAGTCTAAATGATGTAGTTTCTTGTAGTAAGTAAATGTCTTATTTTAGAAGGCATAGAAAATGAAACATTTATTTAAATGTTTTTGAAAATTTACTTAGCAGCATAATAATCTGTGTTAAAAATTTGTGTTCCAAACATATACTTTACTATAACTCGTTTAATTCATCTGATTGACAAGCATAAATAATCTTATAACTCTATTCTGGAAGAAATGTCATGTGATATATTTTAAAGTAGTAGGTTAGCATGATTGTAAAATCTGGTTACTAAAATGTGTTTGCTGTGCATTATTTTGTATAAAGCAGACAGATTTATTCTAGGGACAGCAAGTAGGATAGTGCTCAACAAAGACACAACTCAGTGAGATCATATATATATATATATATGTGTGTGTGTGTGTGTGTGTGTGTGTGTGTGTGTGTGTGTGTGTGTGTGTGTGTGTATGTATGTGTATGTGTATGTGTGTGAGTGTGATGGCTTTTTTTTTTTTTTTATATAATAATGCAAGTGTTTCTGAGAATCTGCATAACTATCCAATATGATTTATAATAATTTCTATGAATACAATATTTTACTCTATTGACAAAATGAATGTTTGTCACAAGTTTTAATAAGTTTCCCGCCAAAATGTTAAGGGAGACAATCTGGGATGTGGGCTGTCTCATGCACAGTGTCCATGAACTACTTCAAAAGCTTCAACACACAGAATTCTCACAGAGAAACTGAAAGCAGTTAGTATAACCTCTGACCTAGTTATCATACTGACACACCACAGATTCAGGAAAAATACTCTATTCATAAAATATGTCAGTTATAATGAGTTTAAATGATGTAGTTTCTTGTAGTAAGTAAATGTCTTATTTTAGAAGACATAGAAAATGAAACATTTATTTAAATGTTTTTGAAAATCTACTTAACAGCAGCATAATAATCTGTGTTAAAAACTTCTGTTCCAAACATATACTTTATTATAATTCATTTAATTCATCTGATTGACAAGCATAAACAATTTTATAATTCTATTCTGGAAGAAATGTCATGTGATATATCTTAAAGCAGTAGGTTAGCATGATTGTAAAATCTGGTTACTAAAATGTGTTTGCTGTGCATTATTTTCTATAAAGCAGACAGATTTATTCTAGGGACAGCAAGTAGGATAGTGCTCAACAAAGACACAACTCAGAGAGATCATATATATATATATATATATATATATATATATATATATATGTGTATGTGTGTGTGTGTGTGTGTGTATGTGTATGTGTGTGTGTATGTATGTGTGTGTGTGTCCATGTGTATGTGTGTGATGGCTTTTTTTTTTAATAATGCAAGTGTTTCTGAGAATTTGCATAACTTTGCAATATGATTTATAATAATTTTTATGAATACAATATTTTACTTTATTGACAATAATGAGTTTAAGTAAATGCTCATATACAAACAATTCAAGATTTTTTTTGGAAGCTGTTAATAGTATTCACATGACAGAAAATAGATGCATCTTAATATATGTAATGTCTGAATCATATTAGCCAAAGTTTTTGATTTAAATGAATGTTAGAACCTAATTTTCTCTCCTCTTGATTTCTAACATCAAGATTATTTGAATGCTATTTGAATACAAGTGTTATATATTACATAGATCTATATAGTAGTATGAACAGTTTAAAAAAAAACAAAAAAACAAAACAAAACAAAAAAAAAAAAAACAAAACAAAACAAAACAAAAAAAGTTTATTTTAGTTTATATGATGCTGTTTTACCAAATGTGTAGTTTTGTCTTGATAGATAATTGAATTGAAAACTGTTAACCTCAGTTAAATATAACTAGCTGAGGTACTGCTGCTTAGGGTAGGGGGTTAACTTGAGTAGTAAATACTACTCTAAGTTGGAGTTTTCAACTCCAGGCTGGATGCAAGGTTTAATCCTTACATTATTTTTACTTGTTCATTGTTATATGTATATAGTTTTGACATCCACAATATATTTTGCACACTCATTGTCACTACAAACAAAATTGAATCCTATACAAAATCCCATAAGAGATTTAATAAATACAGCTATATTTAAAGGTACACCTAAAGGAGAAGATGTAACATTATTTATCTTGTTATTTGTTATTTCGATCATAAGATTCTTGAGTTTTAAAAATGCCAAATGACATCTTTAAAAGGAATTTCTTTAAACATTAATGGATTGAATAATCCGTGTAAAAGGGCAAGCCTAATAAAATACATTAATTTACACAAGGCCAATCTAGTCTTCCTGCAAGAAACCCATCTCTTGAAAAAAGATATTGATAAACTAGCCACTAATAAGTATACAGTATTGGTTAGTTCAGAGCACACTCAGAAAAAAAGAGGAGTGGCTATTTTATGGAATAAAAGTATGCCCATTCCTAAAACCATTAAGTCTTATCAGGATGACAAAGGAATGTTTTGTATGGTTACAATACAAATTAATGGGAAGACTTACACTTTAATTAATGTATATTGGATACCTGGGATTGGTATTAATACAGTGAAACATCATATTGATAAGATCATATCATTCTCTATAGGGGATATTATTTTAGCTGGTGGTTTTAATTGTATACTACATGAAAGTGATACTACCACTATAAGGAAAAGAAGAATTACATCTAATGCAAAACATTTAAATGATTTTGCTAATTCTTATCATTTGAATGATATTAATAATCAGATAGATTCAAAATCATTACCATACACCTTTTTTCTAACAGATACAAAACTTATTCAAAAATAGATAGGGTCTTTATTTCTAACCAGATGGTAACAGATTTAATTAATTCCAAAATCATTTCATGTCCTATATCTGATCATAACTCAATTGTTTTTGAATTCATGATAAAAAATACTCATAATGTTCAGATCAAAAGGATACCAGCATACTTAACTCAGCTAAAAGACTATAAAGAATATATACTTTCAGAAGTACAACATTTTCTAGACATAAATAATACTCCTGAAGTCTCCATTGTCTATGTTTGGGATGCCTTAAAATCATATCTATATGGACAAAGTATCAGATGGTATAATAATAAAAGGAAATATTGGGATAAGGAATTGTTAGATATTCAAAGTAAATTAGACTCTTATAAACATAATAATAAAGAAAATATTATGGACAAGAAAGTTATTGAAGAAATAAACAAACTAAATGAGAAATACAAAGAAATTTTAACTCATAAAGTTAAAATAACTTTAGAGAATATAAGTTTTGTCTTATTCAATAAGCCCCAAATACTTACATAGACTTAAAAATAAAACAAAAGATTGAATAAACAAAACCATATCAAAGAAATCTTTTCTTTAAGGAAAAAGAAGAATGTTTCTAGTATACCAGAAATACTGGATGAATTTAGAAATCACTTTCACAAGATTAACCATAACAACATTAACATGGAACCTAAAGATAAAATAAAGGAGTTTATAACCACAAACATGAATAAAAAGCTTAATAAACAACAGATTAAACTATTGGACAAGAGTATTTCATATACAGAAGTTATTGCACAAATAAATAAGCTTAAATCAAACAAAGCACCGGGTAATGATGGTATTATACCAGAGATATATAAAATCCTTTCTAAAACTACATATTCATTAATACATAAGGTTTTTATTTTGGCCCAAACTGAGTTAATAACCCCCCCCCATCTTGACAATATACATTTATTTCACCAATTTTAAAACCTAATAAAGATCCAACTAGATGTTCTTCATATCGACCCATCTCATTACTTAATGTTGATTATAAAATGTTTATGAGTATTTTTGCTGATAGATTGAAGACAATCATCCCCAGCATTATAGATATAGATCAGACGGGCTTCATTGTAAATAGAAATACTTTTGATAATATAAGAAGAACTTTAACATTAATTGATTTTGCAAATAGGAAAAAGAAAGATTTAACACTTATTAGTCTTGATATAGGTTCAGCATTTGATTCAGTAAGTTGGGACTATCTGTTTACCTTACTGAAATGCACAAACTTCTCTGATGCATTTGTAAATTTAATTGAGCATTTATACAAAGGAACGCTGGCTTATATTAAGGTAGGAACATATGTTTCACAAAAAATACCCATTCTTAAAGGTACAAAGTAAGGATGTCCACTTTCTCCACTATTATTCACTTTAGTAATGGAGCCTTGGGCTAATTTGATTAGGAAAAGTACTGACATAGAGGGTTTTGAAATAGATGAAAATACAACATCAAAAATTCAACTTTTAGCAGATGATGTTCTAATTACATCAGCAGGATCTAATTCTTCTATGCAGTCTTTATTTGATAAAATGATGAATTTTAAAAGTATTTCTGGTTTAATATTCAATGAAGAAAAACTAAAATACTACCTATATATACACGAAAAAATATTCTCATTAGTGATTTTACTAAATATGTACCCAATTCAGGTCAGATAACTTATTTAGGTATAATACTATCTAAAGATATTAAATCTATTATATATAATAACTATAATACCTGTTTTCTTAATATACAAAATCTTTTAATACCTGGAATAATATGTTTTTTACTATGGAGGAGAGACTTACAATTATTAAGATGATAATATTCCCCAAGATTTTATACTTAATACAATCAATAATACTTTCACCTACAAAAATAATTATCAAGAAACTGAATACACTAATGTTAAATTTCTTATGGGCACCTAATAGACCTAGGATTGCATTAAAGAAACATACTAATAGCTGGTCTCAAGGGGTATTTCTTTTCCAGACTTTAATTTATATATTATCTCTTCTATTATAAAAGTTATTACTTTATTAATAGATCAGTCATATATCGCAAAATGGAAAGATTATTGGGAGCTAATTAGTATGCACTTCATGAAAATCTCCTTAACACATAAAAATATGATTGTAAATAACTCCATGTTGTGGTTGCTAAAGGAATTTTGTACTTCACCTATTACACCTAAACATACGGTTTGTTACCCATTAAATATTATTATTAGTTATCGTAACTTTATATTCATGCACCCTAAGTATAGGGAATGGAATTTTATTGTATTCCCTATAATGTATACTCAGGGTATGCTTATGTCATCTACTTCTGAAGGAGCTCATTTAGCTATAGATAATGATCTAAAGTACTGGTATCAGCTGATATCTGATAATAAAGTTAAAAATCTAGATTTCTTAAAACAAGAATTTGATCTAAGAGAAACTTGCTGGTTAGAGGTTCAGATCTTTAGACAACATCTCATTGATAGAATAGATCTAATGTCTATAACAGTTAAAGAATCTATTCCAAAACTGATTGATTACTTGATATTAAATTTACAGCATAAAGTTTCTGATAAAGGTAAACTTTCATATATACATAAAATTATCAGACAAGAAACTTTTACAGTGTAGATTCATACTGGAATTATTTCACCTCTATTAATGGGGACCCACCAACTCAACAAGATAAACAATATATATTGGAATCTGCTTATAGAACTACATCTTCCATTGTCTGGAGACTTTATACATGGAAATTTTTACATAGATCTTTTATACACCTTTGATGATGAATAAAATAAATAATAAAGATAATCTATGTAAGAGATGTAATGTAGAAATTAATGCTGACTGGGCTCATATGTTTTATGACTGTATGAAGTTGAAAGAATACTGGAAGTCAATTAATGAATTTTTGCAGGCTCTTTTACAGATAATTTCATTATTTCTAAGTCTCTTATATTATTCAACACACCTGTACCTCAATGTGTTAAAAGATTAAGCTTCCCTTGTTATGGTCTATCCTAGCAGTGGCCAGGAAAATAATAACTAGAAATTGGATTTCAGATACACCTCCTTCGTTCAATGTATTTAAAAATGTTATGAATATAATGTGCCATATGGAAATAAGTACAATTAGAATGAGAACATCTAGAAAAACATCATATTATATTGTATGGGATAATTTACAAAATTTGTTAAAAAAATTCTAATTTCAATAACACGGTATTTTAGTTTAATTAATTGATCTGATTGTAGTGGATGTCTTTGTAAATACTTTAGTTGTTTTGTTGAATATTATAATAATACCTATTTTTAATTACTTGTATAAAATTGTTATGATATTTCTCTTATATGTTAAAACAATAAACCTGTTTTGAAAAAAAAAAGAATAAGGAAGATTGAGTTGGTGTGGGTAAGGTATGTGTGGGTTTGGGATTTTTGTTTTGCATATACTGAAAGTTTCAGCATTTGGGGTGGGAATATATGAATGGGTGTTTGTGGGTTAGGGTTATGGTAAGCTTTGGAGAAGGGATAGATTTATTATTATGCATGTGTGCTGCTGTATGTGACATGTGAGAGTCTTGTGTAGTGATAGTCTTATAGAAAGGGTTTTTCTAAAGCAAGGTGTAGGATTGGATAAGGGGCAAGGCAAGGTCAGAGTCAGGATACATTAGTAAGGTGGTTTACTAATCCATGCTAATCCTGACCGTGCCCTTCACCCCAACCCAGCATCTTACCTTACTAATGTGTGCTAATCCATGCTAATCCTAACTATGCCCTTAACTCCAACCCAGCACCTTACATTAGAAAAACCCTTTCTGTAGCACTATAACTATTTAGACAAAGTATGTCTCAATTTAGTGCAAGAATTCAGGTAAACAGACTGCTAAAGAAAACATTTTCATTTTGCATTTGTTTTTTTGTTTTGATCTTTTGGGTTTTTCAATAAGCACATTTTTTGAAATGCAGGCATTGGTCACTTACGTTTTGATGTTTCTATGTTTCAATAAACCAAAATATATATATTGTGTTTGTGTGTGTGTGTGTGTGTGTGTGTGTGTGTGTGTGTGTGTGTGTGTGTGTGTGTGTGTGTGTGTGTGTGTGCGTGTGTGTGTGTGTGTGTGTGTGTGTGTGTATGTGTGCGCACTTACACACGTGCATATGGTTTACGCAGGCATAAGCTTTGGCTGGAAATGTTTTCTTCTTTTTTCATCTTTTAACTATACAAGTGGTAGAAGGTCTGATTCCTTCCATCTCTACTCCTTCATTTCTGACTTTGTGACTCTGAACAAAATCATTTAACTAGAGAGTCTTCTTAGTTCACCCCTGAAAAGAGACTGTTGTGTCCAGTGGGCTTACCTGGTTAAGAAATAAATAAAGTAAATTAACAAATAAAACATGTAGATCCAAATATACACTTTTATAATCCTCAGACGTGTCATGCAAATAGGATATATATTATGAGAATGTCTTTTAGAACTGTCACTCAAATAAGTGTTGCTATGTTTCCCAAATGAATTTATTTTATAGTGCAACAGGATGAAGGATGAAAAAGAAAAAAAATGAAATAACAATGAATGGAAACCCCAAGTAACAGTTCCAGAGGTCAGTGATCTGTGAATTGACATCCCTGGAGAAAAAATAAATTGGAATTATAATATAAAAATATGTGCTTTCCCAAGACCTGCAAAGGTTATTCCATTAATTTCATACTGCCTTTAAGAGCAGTATCCCATGGGATAATGTGTGGAGTCCTTTCAGCCGAAAAATACCATTGATTGAACAAAGGTCTCAAGAAAAAAAATACAGCAGATAAAAACAAAGTGCTAAATAACACTACATACAAATACACATGATAAGCATGTTTGCCTCAAAGTAAGAGGCTTCTTCACTTCAAATGTAATTTTATTGCTATTATATTAAAATGTATAGGTCAAAAGAAGGAAGTTAGGACACAGGTCACATGACCTGTGACTGACTTTTTGGGTGGGGGATCATGCCAATTAGATTATCTGATCCCACCTGTGTCAGTGAACTCACAATGAAGGAGGGAGGGGGAGATCAGCTGTGAAAGTTGTATTAATTTTATTTGCATTTGTTTCGCAGGTAAATTTTCTCAATGGAGACCTGGGGAGAAAAGCTCAAGAGTTACAATTATATATGATATTCATATAGATAGAAAAATAAAATAATGCATGAAACAGAATCAGAAAACAAGGGCATACATTTGTGGCACTCACTGATAGTAACTTGTACATTTTGAGTGCATTTACCTACTGAGCAAAAAAGAACATAGAAGGAGAACAGCAGAGTATAAAGCTGAATGCAGTTTCCAAATAATGGTAGAAATGTTGTAAAATGAATTTAAAGTGAGTATACTTAATTCCAGTAGAATTAAAGTCAGTGAGTATAGCCGATATAGGGTTCTGTCTGCTGAACTGTCAGCTTTGTTTATACTATATTACGGCATGCATGTGGATCACAGACTTCTTATTGGTATGTACGGCATAAGGATATGTTTTAGGCTGGGACATTTCTTTAGTTAATAGACTAGATTCTGTGCCATAAGCAGCTGAATGTAACAGAGTTGCTGAGGTAGTTCAAGCATTTTTTTGAGGGTTATGCAATGATGACACCTATATGAAAGGTTGCATATGATTTTTTTGATTTTATTGCAGCATTGCTATAGTTTAGTAGACATACTGACATGCAGATTGGTGAATATGGTTGAAGAATAAAGAAGTGTAGGAAGTAGAGATGCAGAGGCTGTCTTCAGCGAGGAATTTAATTAAGCAGTGTAATGACCCAGATTTCAGATATGTCTTTTTACTACTTACTTAATTTATTTAACATTTGTTGACTGGGATTAAAGCCCACTTTTAGCAGGTGCCTGGGGAGAAAAGCTCCAAGGTAAAATTGCAGTTTAATGCAATGGGATATAAAATGACATAACAGACAATATTCAGGTGCAGAAACATAAATAACAGAAAACAAATGAAGTTATCCTTCATAATATTGATAAGCTTATTTTCAGTGGTGGCCCAGGGAGAAACACCAAGGTGAAATTACAATTTATAATATATTAAGATATAAAATGAAATTATAGTCAGCATTTAGATAAGCAAACAATTTTTACAGAAGACATAGTGAGATCCAAGTGTGGAAAATGTTTAGAATAGAGGGCTAGAACAAGAAAAGAAAAGATACAACCTGATATGAAAGATAGAAGGGACATGCAAACATACATTTCAGGTAGCTTAATAGGAAGCAAAGACAGTATTCGGTGAATGAACAGGACTTATTGCTGGTAAGGTAAACTTTTAGTATCTCAGTAAAGATATACTGATTTGTTTCACATCTGATGTCAGGTGGGATAGAGTTCCAAAGCTTAGTTGTGTAGATACTATGTAGTGAGTCACCATGGTGCTTATTGGATTTAGTTATTTGGAAGAGTTTTTGAGTTTGTAAATGCAGGTTTCTAGTTGAATGTATTTTCCAGTTAACTTAGGGCACACAGTGACTGACTTTTGTTTGTTTGGTGTAATATTTTTGTGCATGACTAATAAAAAAACAAAAACAAGCAGCCACACCAGTCCGGAATCCACCACAAGGCAAGGAGCACAAACTCACGATGAGGTACAACCACAATTTATTAACGTGCAAATAAGCAATATATAACACACACGTTTTTGTCATAGAATACGACTTCTTCAGATAAAACCATCCAACAAACTGAAGTTTAAATAGTATCCACCCCTCATAACTCAATCAATCAATTATGTAAATGCAATTAATAAATGTGTAAAGATATATTTATATATTGAAACTTCTTAAAGTTTAAAATAAATATAAATTTATATACAACAAACTATGAAATAGCAACTAAAAATAAATACTTAGTTCTCTCACTACCACGAATAATAGTGTAACTATATATTTATAGAAAAACATTTAACAAGTACATAAAATAAATAAAATGTATCATATATAAATAATCTACAATATTGAATAAAAAACATAAACAATATACCAACAATTTATATATACTTGAAACTTAATTAAATACATCTAGCTTTTAGCTTCAAATAGGGCACTATGGATATAGATTCATTTAACCCAGGCGCTTTTGTAGCTTCCAAAAGGATCTGCCAATAGGTTTCCCTGTGCGCTAGTCTGGCCTCCCAGGGTCCACCCCTTATGTCCTTTGGGACCGTTTCTACTACAAAAAACAAAAATTTTGCACCGTCACACTCAGTGGTATGTTTAAATAATGCATTTGTAATTTTGGATTTGGCTATATCATATGTGTGTTCATATATGCGCCTTTTAAATTGTCGCTCAGTTTTTCCGACGTAAAACGCCGGACATGTTTGACATATAGCCAAATAAACTAATCCACTGGACATACAGTTGTAGTACCCTGTGGCCTTGATGTCCCTATTTCGACTCTCCAGATACAAATGGCTATCTTGCACTAAATACTTACAGGATGAACACCCACTTTTTTATGTACCCACTTTCTTTCTTGAAGTCTGAAAAGCATATTCCTGTTGTTCCAATGCTCTTTTCATATTTAATCCTTTTCTATATATAGTTTTTATCTGTCTAGCCTTAAATGTATTTAAACCAGTAAATTCCTGAAACATTGACCATTCCCTCTCAACTATATTCCTAATATGAGTGGCATTAACACTGAAGTCAGTAATAAAAGTAAAATTACCAGGAAACACTCCTACAGTACTCATATGGGAACCACCATCGGTCCCTGTATTCTTTCTTCCCAAAATGGGACTAAATCTAGTATTACGTGCTGCCGTAACCTCTTCTTGTACTGATAGTACCATTTCAATAGGATAGCCTCTTTCCAAAAATAAAGATCTCAGAATGTCACATTCTGACCTAAAGTCCTCATCCAAAGAGGTCATTCGTGAAACACGAACAAACTGCCCCTTTAGAATTCCTCTTTTTTGGAAGCGTGGATGGGAGCTCAAATAATGCAAATACCCATTAGAAAATGTGGGTTTTCTGTAAATGCAAGATTTAACCCCCTCCCCCTCTTTGGAAAGAGTCACATCTAGGTAATTTACACTGTCAGATGTTATTTGCTGAGTAAATTTTAGGAAGGTCGTAGTGGTATGTATATACTCAATAAACTTTTCAATACCTTCCACAGGTCCATTCCAAAAAATACATATGTCGTCAAGAAATCTACAATAGAAATTCCAATTATTGGAAAAGGGACTGTTCATAACAAACTTCTTCACCCACATATACATAATGATGTCCGCATAAGTTGGGGCACAATTGGCCCCCATGGAGACCCCCGAGATCTGATGAAAATACTCACCGGCAAAGAAAACAAAATTGTTTTTCAATACCAGTCCTAATAATTCAATGACTGCGTGAACATCATTATTAGTAATGTGTGGGCACTCCCACATCGCTTCCTCCAACCACTCCAAACCTATGTCACTAGGAATGACGGAAAAGAGATCAACAACGTCAATTGTTAGAGACACTACTTCCTTTTCAAATAAATGGGATTCAATGCTGCGTAAAAAGGCCCAAGAATCTTTAAGGATGTATTCCTGCCTTCCCCACAATTCCTTGAGTTTCCAGTCCAAATACTTGGAAATGTGCGTCTTGGAACCTTGGGCAGCTACTACAGGTCTCAAGGGCGGGTCCAGCGGATTCTTATGTATCTTGGGTATCCCAAATATAGAGGGCACCCTTGGATCAGGATTACAAAGAAAAGTATAAGTATCTATTTCTATCACCTCTTGGTCAAGTAAATCCTGAATTGCCAGATCTATTTTATGATAGGACAGAGTAATCTCATTAACGGAAGCAGAAGTGTATTTATCATAATCATGCAAGATGTCATACATCTTGGCCTGATACAAATTGTTATCCATTATTACAGTCCCCCCGCCCTTGTCCGGTTCCATGACCCTCAATGCAGGATCCTTGCTCAATTTTTCCAATAATGTTCTTTCATCCGAGGTTAAATTAAATTTAATTTTAATTTTAAATTTAATTAAAGTTACATTTTTGTGCATGACTTTTATGTGAACAAGAGTGATTTGGTGGTGTAGTTCCAACCTTTGTATTATTGAGAGCTATACAGTGGTGTGTTTTATTTGTCATATTGGCTGTGGATTTGGCAACTTTGTTGTAAGCATGTTTTACTTTGTGGAGACATGTCTTAGGTATGTTGGTAGGCAATGATGGATACAATGAGGTGGGTAATAAAAGTGCTTGTGCTGTATGCTTGAGCGATTTATCAGTTAAGTAAGGTGCAGATCTGTATCTCATTTTTACTAGTTGCTATTACACAAAACTGAATTTATGGTCTGTGATTACACCAAGGAGTTTTAGCTTGTAACACTTGTTCTACTAAGATGTCTTTTAAGGTTATAGAGATATTTTCCCAGGATTTAACATAAGTTGTGAGTCACTCAGCCACTGTGCTATAATATGTAAAGTCTGCTGTGTGGTATGCTGTAGGTGGGTAAGGTAAACTCCTGAGCGGGTAATTGTACAATCTTCACCATTTTAGAATAATACAGAATTTGGAATTTTTGTATAAGTGACATTAAGGACAACTGAGACTAGAATGGCTGTCAGTATTGAACCCTGAGGAACCCCTATGTTAACCTCTAAGAAGTAAGAGTATGCTTAGGTCCATCTAACAGCCTGATTATGATTTGACAAGTGGCTTTTCTACCAGTGATAGCATTTTTACTAATATCAATTTCTGATAGTCATTCAAGGAGTGGGTGGGAGATAACTATCAAAGGCCTTAGAGAGATCTAGAAACATGGCTGTAGTGGGTAGTCTTTTATTTTTATTATATTAAATAGTATTTAAAAAGAAAAGTAAGCAGTTTCAGTGTTGTAGCTTTATCACAGGCTGTGTTGAGAATGGATAGAAAATTGCTTATAGACAGATAGTGCATGATTTTCTGTTGACTGTTGTATGCATTTTCCATATTTTTTGATAATGGAATAGGGTGATGGTTGGTCTATAGTCAAAGAGACTGTTATGGCTTTCACCTTTGTGGATTAGTATGGCAGAGGATGGTTTTTGTAACAAAAGAAAAGAAACATACAGTTCTGATGTAGATCTAGTTATAAGAATTACAACAGTAAATACTCCAGACTCAGAAGCAGCTTGGAGATATTCTGAGGGGAGTAAATCTGGGACAAGGGTAGGGGCCTTAAATTTCTCTAGGAGTTGTTTATTTAAGAGTTAGATATAGGCTACAAGATTATAGATTCAGAGGGTAAGTTAGGAGTCGTGCTGGGACTACTAGTAAGAGAGTGTTATGTGATAGAATTTGCTGTGTCAATAAAATGTTTGCTAAAGACATGATGCAATATCAGTGCCTGTTTGACTGGGAAGTGGAGTTTCTGTTTTTTAACTGGGTTTCAGAATATCTGTATTTTTAACTGTGTTTCATAATATTGGTATGTGCCTAGTATTTCTTAGAGCTGGTTTTGCTATTGCTTAGAAGCTGGTGAAAGAATGATTGTTAAGTACTTGTTATTATTTGATGTGGTTTCTGAATATGGTATAGGACTGTCTTGTTTGTGATGTTTGGGTTACCTTCCACTCACTGTTTCCATGGTATATCTCTTTCAGTAATAAGTTGTTTTATTTCTGTAGTCATCCATGGGACAATTGAGATTTTTTCCTTTTTATGAGAAAAGAGGCACTAGAGTTAAATATAGATAGTTTTGTGTGGTTGAAATAATAATAATCATCATAGTAATAATAATAATAGTAATAATAATGGTAATAATAATAATAATAAAAATAATACCCGTTTGTTAATCAGGTGTTCCCACTGGACACAAAGACCCTTTAAAGGGCTGACTCAGAGGCAATGTCTGGTTAAATGACTTGTTCAAGGTCACACAATAGGGAAATAAGGGCTGAGGGAATCAAACCTTATACCACATGAAGTACAGCTCTCAACTTTAAACTCTGCACCATCTGACAGACACATATATACAAATGGCATCATAGTGGAAGTGTTTTTAGAGCCTGTCATTGACATTGTTGAGTGTGTTTTCACTACATACCAGTTACATGTAATGTTCCTTTTAGACTTATGTTGTGCTTGGATTAGATGAGTGGGGCAATGATTACTGATAAAGTCTAATAAGGTATCTAATACTACAACATTACATGTTTCACTGGTAAATATCTAGTCAGTTATACTATGTTTCCCAGTTACTTTGTTCTAGTGATATTTGTAAATATTTATTACAAATCAAAGAGGTTAATGTTTTTTAAACAATAAAATTATTTATTAAATTATTTATGACATAGGCAATCATACGTTTATATAAATGGAAATAAACCATATTGACATAAACTTAGTTGCAAACATTTTACATCACAAACCATTATGACATAATTTTAGTTGCAAACATTATATATCACTTATAATCTACCCAATCACTGGCAGTCAAACCTTACATAGCTCATTCATATCCTGCCTTCTTTTAAACCTCATTCCTCCTCTGTATGTATTGTTCCCACAATTCACATTTTTCCTTTGCAATTTGCTCCTACCTTTTTCTTAAAGATTTCAGTTCCATTTGTTTTATCTCTGCTACTATATTTACTATTTCTAGTACAGTTGGTTTAGACTTTGATTTCCATTTTCTAGTAGTTGCTTTTTAGCAGCCATTATAATTAGATTCAGCAAGGCCTTATTATGTTTAGGCAATTCCGATTCTGTATCATAGCTCAAAAAATAATTTCCCTAGTTACACCAATTTGCTCACCTAATATCTCTGATAGAGTTGTCTACAGGGAAACGTTAAAGTCTGCCAACCCATTACATTTCCAGAAAATATGTTCCCAATTACCTCTTTCTTCCCCCTTCACATCTCCAGTATTTGTTGTCTGCCTGAGGAAAAATTCTCTGGAGCCTACTTGGAGTATAAAAATATCTATGTAAACATTTCCAAGCAAACGTCCTAAATCTTCTAGAATTTGTTGCATATCTGGGAGACAAACATATTCTCCATTGTTTCTTTGTGAATTGCTTATCCAATCTCTCTTCCCAATCCTTTTTAACTTCCCGTATTTGATTCTTATAGTTATCATGCAATATTTTATATGCTGTACTAATTATTCCTTTTTAAAAGCAGCTTCTGTTCTAGATTCTACTAAAACCTCTACCAGTGCTGGTCTTTCATTTAGGACCCCCCTTTCTTTTCCTTTGTCTATATTCTGATATCAATCCTTGATAGGGAAGGCAATCTCTAACCTGCAGTCCAAATAAATTCTTGGCATCTTCCCATTTTATTACTTTTCCCTTGATAGTTATTTCCTCCCAATACCTTAGTTCTTTTCCAATTTTCTCCAGTACATTCCAGCCCCCTCTTGCCTATTGTCTGTATCTCTAATTGCAGTCATCCCTATTGGCAGAATCCCCTTTCTCCATTCCCGTGTTGGCTTAGTTCTTAGAATACATTCGGCTACTTTATGATTATAATATTCTGTAGGATTATTGTTATTCTCCTTAAAGGTCTACATCCAAAATCCCAGTCTCTCTTTGTTTCTTGATCTTTCTCCCTGTTTTATCATCATCACTTTAAATTATAGGTTTATGTTTGTGCTATGTATAGGAGCCCTAACTTTGTAGCTCTGAAGCACCCTTCAAACTGGGTAATCCCAGTCTACCTTGTTCTATTGGAAGAATCAACATGTCCCACTTGGCTCTTGCTGTCATCCCCTCACAGATAGAATCCTTCAAATCTTTATTACTTGCTATCCACAACTTCTCCTTTGGTTGATAAACGTATGCCTGACCTTAAAAAACATTTTAACTACTTGTATCTTATTACCATATCCATATAACAGAGCTTCCAATTTTCTCAGTTTTTGTATTATCTTTTGTTTAATCTCTTCCTACATATCTTTAGCTGCAATACCAGAATCCTTTTTAATCCATCCTTGTAAATGCTTCATTTTGTCATGTCCCCAAAAATATGAATATTGCTGAACCAATTTGTGTTTAGTATATTTTGTTGCTATTGATTATGCTTTAGCCAGTCAATGTTTATGTCTCCTAGTACAATTGTACGATACTTAGCATTTGTGTAAGAGAAGAGAACATCTCTCTCTTGGAATGAGGATACTTACATTGTTTGGTTGAGGGGAATATAGATGTAGGCAATGTTAAGCTGTGAGTAAGTATTTTAAAGTGGTAATTCTTCTCCATAGTCAACAACTGGGAGTGAGAAACTTTGTAGTTTCAGTATCTTTTGCAAAGAATACGTAATCCACCTACTTTTGATGTTAGTTTGTCTATCCTCATACTTCTGTATCCTGGCAGTTGTAATTCCTAATCATTGATGTGTGTATTTATGTCTCAAAAATAGATAAGATCAGGTTTGTGGAAACTGATCCAAGTGTAACTTCACATGCACATACCTGTCTCTACAGCATGTTCTTTTAATGTCACTGGCAAAGCTGAGATCCTTAGAATGAGTGACTCTAGTGCCATTTGATTTGCAGATGTACAGCATTTCTGTCAGGTCAGGGTCAGAGACTGCCCTGTAGGCCAGGCACAAGTTGCATTTCAGTAGCTTGTGTGATAAAGAGTATAGTGACAGGGCTATCAGTTTATCCATGTATGTAATTGTTTGGAGGCCATGTATCTTCTTAGTGAAAAACCTCTGACATCTCTCCAGTTGTTGCAGGTGTCTGGTGAGATATATTCAGAAGGGAACAGTGTACTCTGTTAATGGTCTGATTGGAGTCAAGTGAAGTGGAGTTATAACATCCTTAGACCTGAATGCAATGCCTTTATTTATGAGATGCACAATGTAGAAGGCTTTCCTTACTACCAAGTAAAACCACAAATTAATGAACCATCGATAATCCAAGGAGGAAGAACCAGCTGCACAAACACAAATAGCGTAATACACTTTAATAACCGCTTTCGTCGAGAGACTTCTTCAGAAGAAGTCTCTCGACGAAAGCGGTTATTAAAGTGTATTACGCTATTTGTGTTTGTGCAGCTGGTTCTTCCTCCTTGGATTATCGTTGGTTCATTAATTTGTGGTTTTACTTGTTTTTTTTCTCATTCTGAAGAAGTCTCTTGATGAAAGCGGTTATTAAAGTGTATTACGCTATTTGTGTTTGTGCAGCTGGTTCTTCCTCCTTGGATTATCGTTGCTTTCCTTACTACTGTGGAAGCTTGGTGGTCAAAGTTCAGATTGCTGTCGACCTGTGTTTCCTGATCTCAAATTACTGGGTTTGAACTTAGAGGGGTGCTGTCACTATTATAATTAGTGGGGAATTCCATTTTGTCAAATGGGATAATAGTGCACTTTTTGCATTTAGTTTTAGACTGTGGCTTTGGCACAAGTAATTTGTTTGTAAGCCCCTCAAGTAATATGTTAACATCATTGAGGGACTCAATGATAGTGCCTAGTTTACAATCATCAGTGAACCAAAGGCCATCTATTTTAGCCTGGACATCCGAGAAATAGATTCCAACTAGTAAAGGGCCCAGTACAGATCCTTGTGGTACACCACTGGTGACGGTCTAGTGGTAGAGGTGGAGTTACTAACTCTGATAGTATGTGTTCTTTTTGTGAGCCAGTCTAGTGATGTAAGGGTTAACCCCTACCGGGAGAATTTTTTAATGATACCCGAGTGGGGTATTGTATCAAAGGCTTTGACTACGTCCACATAGGCAGCATGCACTGTTTTACCTCCATCCAAGGATTTGGTGCCTTTCTCAAAGAAGTCTAGCCTATTCATTAAGCACAAGCTACCCTTAATGAAGCCAAACTGGGTTAGGTCTAGAGTTTGAAGGTTGCCTATGTCCTTGTTAATAAGATCCATGATGATCCTTTCCATGACCTTGCAGATGATGCTGGTTAGATTTATGGGTCTATAATTCCCAGGGTCAGTTGATAGCCCCCCTTTATGCAAGGGGATTACTGTTGTTCTCCATTCTGCTGGTACAAAGCCAGTTCTCAAGCTATGGTTGAAGAGAATGGCAAGTGGGTCAGCTAGGTCCTGTTTTAGATTGCTTAGTAAGCAACCTGGGATGTTATCTGGTCCCAGTAAGGCTGTATTTCTGGCCTTGGAGAGCACAGATATAACTTGATCTCTAGAGATACAAAGTAGAGAACTGTTGTCAAGTGTGCTTTGGGGTATGGCTGGTAGGGATGGGGGGTGAAGTTTGCACCAAATCTGTCAGCTAGCAGGTTGGCAATTTCCTCCGGTATAGTGTGAGTGGTACCATTTACTACCAATTTGGCACATAGCTGAGTACTCTATTTCAGATTTCAGTAGTAGTTAAAAGTATGCTTTATGATTGTTCTTGGCTAGGGATGCTATTTTAGCTTCATAATTAGTTTTAGAGAACTTTGCAAGACTTCTGATTTGCTTGTTCAGTTTGTGGAGGTAATTCTTCCTCTGCAGAGGCATTTGCTCTTGTTCTTAGACATCAGTTTCTTCCATTTGTTATATAATCTGTTTATACTAGATATCCACCAAGGTGGCTTGTTTTTTTGGGAGGGCCTGGTTTTAATTCAATCAGGTACAGCTGAGTCTATGCAGTTGCTAAGATAATTATACAAGGTATCTGTGTACATTTCTGCATAGGAGTCATTATTGCCTGTGATTGCAGGTGGTATAAAACATTTTATACCATCACTTAGTAGGCTGTAGTTTGCTTTGGAGAAGTTCCTTATTTATTTATTTTTTTTGCTCCTTTGGGGTTGTGGGGTCCAATAGTTAATTTGAATGAAACTGATTTATGGCCCAACCTTCCCATGGAGGGCATCACACAGGGAGCAGTGCAGTGACCACCCATGTTGGTGAGTACTATGTCAAGGACATTAGAGCCCCTTGTGAGGGTGCAGACAATCTGTTCCAGAGCATTTGCATTGACAAAGTCCAGGAACCTCTGGGCTAGTATGTTCGAGTTCATGTATGTTACCCAGTCAGCTGAGGGATAATTGAAATCTCCTATGACTAAGGCATTGTGCTTCTGTTGATTCATGGAGGGGGACATATAGCTAGTAATTATGTGGTAGGGTGTTTTTCCTATAGTTAATTGGCCATGGAGTAGTTCAAGAGAGTCATACCTATGAACAATTGGCTCCACCAAGTGGGTTGTTTATCAGGGAGAGCAACAGTGCCCTTCTTCATATAGTCTAGGGGAGTAGGTCTAAGGTCATTAATGCCCACATGGACTGTGATAGAATCATAATGGTACCTGTGGTGTACTGACTTCAGTACATGCATAACTTGGCAGATCCTTGCTCCAGATAAGCAACTAACGGTTATCTTTTGCATGTGCAGTCTGATGAGTGGGGCATCTGTGTGTTGTACAATGGTGTCCCCTATTACAAGAGTTCTGGGCAATATGTTGGCTTGCCTTATGGGCTTTGCTGCTGAGGCTCCACTGGGTGTAGCCATATGTGTGGTGCTTGGTGCTGCTTTTGGTAGTGTTTTAGGCATTGCTGAGGATAGGCATTGTCATTTATACTTATAGGAGGCCTTTGCAAATTGATTTTTAGTACCTTAGCATAGGTTGGTCTGTGTGTTTGGCAGTGTGTGTATTCTTGGCAACCTCATTTGTATGCAAGATTTTTACTCCAATGAAATTGTGTATGTGCATCTCTCGCATCCTGTATTTGTTTCTCTTTAAGGATGAAATGATTGTCTGTGAAGAGGAGATAAATAAATTGGCTCAGGATGCACATATTTACCAAACTGGCTACAGAGAGATTTAGAAATTGCATATCTATGTTGTCCGGACTTGTATTTGAGTGGGCTACTATAGATTGTGGACTTGGTTATACAGAGGTATCCTTGGGTGATCTCTGGGATTTAGCACTAAACTTGATTAGATGGTTCTAAGATTTGATAGCAGTGCTGGTTAATGTGCAAACTTTCTATAAGCTTCATCATCAATATCATCATCATCAGCCCCCTTTTCCCCATTTTTTCTACATGGGGTCGGGGTATCGTGTTAACTGTCGCCAACTCTCTCGATTCAGTGCCACACTCATGCCTTCTTCAACACTCATGCCTGATTGTCGCAGATCTTCTTTCACACAATCCATCCACCCACCTCTTTGCTCAACGTCCTTGCTTCCTCTTACTTTCTTCCTGTCTGTCCCAAATTTGCCTCACCTGATCATCTCCTGCTTTTCTACATATGTGCCCAAACCACCGTAATCTGTTTTCTTTGATCTTTTCTGCAACTGGAGCTACTTTGGCTTCTGCTCTTATGTCCTCATTTCGTCGGCTGTCCCACAGTGTGCATTCTAACATCTTTTTCAGGCACTTAATTTCCATCACCTCTAGCTTCTTCAACTCTTCTGCCTTTGCTGCCCAGGTTTCTGTACCATACAGTAGTACTGGTCACACCACTGTCTTGTACACCTTGCTTTTCAGTTTCTTTGGCATTCTTTGTTTTTGGCACAGTAACTACAGGTTTTAGTTGTAAGGGAACTGAGCTATCTATTAGTTGTTGAGCCTTCACTTAAGTTTTCCATAAGTATTTTCTTTTGTGCTCTTTCTTGGTTTCCTCATTCCTCTGCTTTATACAAATTTTCATAACATTTCAAAAATAACTCTAATACTTCTATAGGACCTCTGGTTATTTTTCTTGTTATAGGCTCCCTTAGCTTGGCAACAACCCTATCTATAGGACCTATATAAGCCTATTAGGCTTCTGTTGCCTAATTGTTGTGCTCAAAGTTTTTGTGCTCTAGAGTTGTTATCAAAATTAAATGTTTAAAAGAATCTTTCTAAACTCCTGCACATTATCAAATATTCCCTTATTTTCTTTTTAGGACTGTGCAATTGGTATTCCTCTTGTTTTGTGAGATTCCCCTTATTCTGCAAAACTTTAATTGCTGTTGGCCCCTCTAAATAATTTATATTACTTCTTGACCATATTTCTTTCTCTCTTATTTTTAAATTCCTTTTTTCATTTTATGCCACTCACTAGCTATTCCCTCTGAAGAAGTCTTCCCTAATAACTCTTGAATAATTTCAAATACCCATTCCTTAAATTCCTCTTGTTTTAACAGTAGATGGGAAAGCACCAGCGTCTCATTTTTACTTTATTACTATACATTTTTACCAGTGCATGATCTGAAACAGTTGATGGATCTGTGCCTAAGCTTTCAATTAAATGCATATGCTCCTGGGAAACATAATTTCTCTCCAGCCTAGCCCAGTAATTGTACCTTGGGAAATAATATATAAATTCTGTCAGAGTTCCAACTACTGAATTCATGTCTTCCATATAAAATATTTTCATAAGTTTCTTCTAGCATCTACCCACTTTTGTTATATTTCCCTTCCAGACCCTCTGATACAATCTCACTGCTACAAATCAAGTTCTAGCCCCCATCTTTAAGAAATATTGCTGCTTAAAGGTGATTATTTCTCCCAAAAATGTCTTAAGCTCCATAATAGCAGTTTTTATTGGCATATAAATGATCTACTTTACATTGCCGAAAAGCTAGAAAACTGAAGACGAAATGCTCGAGACCACATCAAACACTTGCCCAAAACTACAGTACAACACACTGCACTATCTAAACCCACCTAGGTGGGGGTGTGGCCTTTTACCCCCCCAGTCTATATATGCCAACTCCAGGAGCACATTACAGTGGGGAAAGTGTTTCCTTGCCCTGGGAAAACAGACACAATTCGGTATTCTAAGTTTCATTATTGTGGTCTCAAGCATTTCATCTTCAGTTTTCTGGCTTTTCAGTATTGTAAATTAAACCCATATAAATACATGCCAGCATAATTCTTCCTTGTGAATAGTTCCGTACTACCACAAATCTACCATTAATGCCTTTTTCCCCTCTTGTGTCATTACTGGAGTCCCTCTAACAATCAGTATAAGTACTCCCCTTATCCTTTGTCCCTGATATTCTTCTGAGTATCCATCCTGAAATCCTTTCTTTGTCAAATATGCCTGCTCATTTCTTTCCAAATGTGTCTTCTGTAGTATTGATATTTGCTCTCTGAATTTCTTAATATAATTCAATACTCTTTCCTTTATATTCCAAGATACTATGGATATAGTAGTCATTATGATATAAAGCTATTGTTCCCACCCATTATGCATGACACTTTTTATGAATGTGATTTCCAGCTTTTGTCTTACATGCACACAAGACTGGTTGGCAGTCTGATCTTTTTTAGTTCTTTCTTCTCATCTCTATTTGAATCTATGACACATTTTCAAGACTTTTTGCTTTAATGAAAACCCTCAAACAAAAAACTAAATACATTTTCGGAATACTCCATCTTCTATTTACTTTGAGCAAACACACACAAAACTATGTACATTTTAAACAAATTAAGTTTAACCTTCCAGAAAGGAACAATTGCCCTAAATTGAAAGCAGTACCCAATTAAAGTTATCTATGCATGCACATGTTACAGCCCATGTTTCCACTTACACTGTCCTGTCTGTTCTTTTCTTATCTCTATGATTCTCCCATATTTTAAAACTGTTTGCTATCAGAAAATAACTTTTAGCCCTAAGTAAAACTGTACTGTTACCTTTAAATACAACCAAATTATGCATTATCCTATTAAATGTATTAAAGTATTAAGGTTGCTATGGAGATTACTATTTCGTATTTACTTCCCATAATTTCAAACTTGACATTGTATCTTTACATTTTGCATTTCCCTTCACAGAAAACACTCAGCAGTCTCAAGATTAACTGCTTGAATCAGCAGATAGTCCCCCTCCATGTAAAAGTAGTTAGCAATAAGAAAAATGCTCACAACAGTGAAGATGCATTCAGGGATCTTTCTAAATTTCTGTCATAACAGGATGCACAGAATTCCTCTGGCTAACTGTCTTTAACTGTAGACTTTTGTCTCTCACTGAGTATTTGCTAATCTTTGTACTTACAAGAAGCTTAGCATGTTTCATGGCTTTCAGCATTTTATTCTTATCTGTCAAGCCTATTTGCTTAAAAACATTTGTTATAACTTAAGCCAAGAATGTCAGTCTAGAGATCCACCATTGTAAAACAAGGGAAATTATCATCTTAATTCTACATATAATATAGAACAGTACACTTTTTACACCTCACTCCAGCAACCTAAAATCACAACACTTTATTAACTTAAACTGGTTTCTGTCCAGCCTTTCTTCCATTGTTATATTCTAAAGCCTGTTTGTCTTACAAATAAAAATGTATTTGTTTACTTTAATATATTTTACACATAGAACAGTCACTGAAATGACTCCACCCACACATATTTAAAATACACTTACTACACACTATGCAAAACTGCTTTACAATATACCACACAGTTTATATCATGAAATACTTTATACAAACACTGATAAGAACAAAAACGTGTTTTATGTACAGATAATTCTTTTTTCCATTTAGTGTCCTTCTGAACATTAATGAAATAATGTGGGATATATGTTTTACAGCCCACTGACAAGTTTAACAGAGTCAACAAAAAACAATCTTTTCTCAGGCACTTTTTTCTAGCAAAGTCATATATCACAAATATGATTAATGCTTTATAATCTCCCATTTATTTCAGTGTTGCTGGTGGCCTTCCTGATCTTCTCCATCTTCTAACGCCAGATTCTGGTTCAAGTCCAGGGTTCTCCTGATTAGTCTAGTCAACTCTTGTGCTTTCTTCTGTCTGTTAAACATTTTCCTTTGGAACATTGGAAAATATTTCACTGCCTGGTACAGCATCAAATCATAGGTTTTCTCTGTACACTCTGTCTTCTAACTATTATTTTTTGAAACAGCTCTTTCTTAAGAGGCCTCATACCTACCCAAAATTTTCTTCATTTTGACCTCTGATTTTTGCAGTTATACCATTCACCTGAATAGCTAGTTAAAGCTTTTTCTATTGTTTTACAGTCTTTTCTTATTTGAATTGATAGTTTCCTTTAATATGTCATTTTTAATTACCTCTGAGTACATTTGATTTAATTTTCCTCTAAATTATTGGAAGACATCTCTGGGACCAAAGCTGAAGCCTGATCTTCTTTTTGCTTAACAGCTGCAGGATTCTCCCCAGCCTGTATTTTCTGTTCCAGTTTTCTGATTGATTACCTTTTGGGTTCTTCATATTTCTTCTTTTCTGGCATCCAGGCAATGTACTTATAAATTAGTAACTGAATTTTACCCAAGCTTACAGTTTCACTGGTCCCTTTTTCTCAGTTTCTGTTTTTACACTGGAAGAACTGTAATTAAGCTGTTGATCAGTGTGCAGCCATCTTGGAAGTCTGTTCTAGAAGCATCTTATACAGCTATGACAACTGTATAGTAGTTAGTGGGATTTAGGGTTGTTATTAATGTTAATATTGTGGAAGGATAGGCTTGGGTTATGTTCAAAATCTCCTGAAAGCAACAGTTGACTAGAGAAGGGTGAGTGGCAGTTGTATACATTTAGGATTATTTTATGTAGCAGTTAATATATTTCAGGCAATAGGATAGGTAGCTGAGAAATAACTTCTTGTATGTCTTAAACTTTTTGCTTGTGATAAGCAAATTTTAGGGTGTCCCAAACAGTGACTCTGAGTAGTTTTATGTGAGTAACTCATTGAATCTGGGTATTGTTTATGGAAGTAATGCTTAGGTATGAGTTATTATTATTGGATGCTATAGGATCAAAGAAAAGTAATGTTTGTGGGGTGGGGGACATTTTGCAGAGTTGGTAGTTATTAAGTCTGTACTCAGTGGATGAAAATGATTCTTGAATTTTTGTTTGTAATGTGTAAGGATCTCCTGCTCTATAGGTGAGTGTTGAGTCATCAACATATTATACCAGCTTGGCATGATTAGAGGTCATCTAAAGGTCATTTATAAAAAAATACTGATAAGTAAAGGCCCTAAGATTGACCCCTGGTGTATCTGTATTACAAATGGGGGAAATGAGGAGAGTTTAAAACATACCCACTTGATGGTTTAATGTCTATTTGAAAGAAAACTACTGAACTATTGTAGCGCAGAGTTTGAGAGGCCTATGAGTTTTAGTTTTTGAAGGCCATGTTGAATATTTTTGAGATACCTAATAATAGGGCGGAGACGTTTTAGCATTGTTTCTCTTGAGATCGACTTTATTCATGAAGTCCAGAAGTACTGCTGTAGTGCTATGATTGGGTCTGAAGCTGTGTTGTGTAGGGGAGATAATTTCTTTGACTAAGAGATACTGGAGCAACTGGGTATAGACACATTTCAGAAAGGTGGTTGAGAGGCGTGGACGGATGGCAAGTAGTCAATAGTCAGACAGTTCTTCAGAGTCCCCTATTTATATAGTAGTAGGATATAGATTCTTTTCCAGATGACTGGAATGTAATGTCACTGCTGAGTAGAACATACCAGTACACTGACATTACATTCCAGTCATCCAGTGAATCTGAATTTTGTCATGTTATATAAACAGCTTACAATACTGAAGTAATAATATCTACATATTGTATCAGTTGTCTATACAATTATCTACCTTCTGTGAAAACTCTGTGAATTTGTTTTGTTTCATTTTTTTATGAATTTCTTCACCTAGGCTGTGACTGCAAATGGTCTATTGTGATCGGTGCAGTACCATGGTAAGCAAACAAACTAATAAACTAGCTAACTAAATAAATGATAACTAGGGTAGTCTATGACTTTTGTGAACATGTAAGGTACTCTGTTGGAAGGGTGTGTGCAGCCAGGAATGTGAATTTTAATTTTTGTGGTAATTTTTTTATTATATTTGTGGTGATTGGTTTTCGGGTGTAACTAGCAATGGGAGGAGTAGGGTGAAGTTGCCTGTCAGATAGGTGTTGATATTTTTGATGAAAATGGTGATGGTTTGGATAAAGTGAATATTGAAGCTAATGTTGATAGTTTCAGCGGGAAGTTAAGGAAAAGATGTGACCGTTAGGTCCTACCTAGGTGAAGCACTTTATTCACTGACATCCAGATGAATTTGGGTTTGTTCAGGCCTACATTTTGTATGCTAACGAAATATTTTTTTTTGTTTTCACTTGCTTTCTTTTTAGTGAGATTTTGAAACTATTTGAAGGTTTGGTAGTTCTGCTATCTGCTATGATTTAGCCATGTTGACCAGGCTTTTTATTTCTCAGCATTTTTGATTGAATGTTTAAGCCATAGAGCAGGATTTACTTTCACTGATTTTCTTCTTACAGGAAGCATTTTGTTTAACTTATTATTACAACCTAGTAATTACACCAGTCATTTATTTATTTGACATTTGTTGACCTTGATAGTTGGGCTGAGCTTGAGTTCTTTTTCAGCGGAGGCCCATGGCGAAAAGCTCCACAATAGAAAATATACAATTGGTAATTTCACAGTACAAATAAAATTAAATATCACAATAAGTAAAACTAGAATTACATTCCCTTTACAAGTGATACAGGTATAGAGAGGTAATGGTAGTGGTTAGTTTGATGGGATTAAGGTAAGGGGAAGAATGAGAAAGAGAAGAGGTGGAGAAGGGGAAGGAGACAGTCAATAGTGAGGTGAGGAATTAGTTGGGCAAATAAGAAAAGTAGTTAGTAGACAAAGCTGAGTAAAAGAATAAGAATAGATAGAGAGTAATGTTATAGAGGAATAGGTAGAAGGAGGGGGAAGAAAAAAAAGAGGAAATAAGAAGATTTCAAGTGGTATGATTGCAGAGGCATCTCCATGTATTTTTTAGGTAAATTTTAAGCATTGTCTTGAATTCTTGAGAATTAATAATCTTTCTGAGTACCATAGGAAGCTTGATCCATGAAAGAGAAGGAAGGTTGCTGTACAGGTTCTGTCCTAAAGATTTTTTAGGTTTATGAATCTGAAGGACACATTGTTCTGAGCTTCTGAGGGAACCAGGAGGGTTGTAGAGTGAGACAAGGGAGGAAATACAGGGGCAAGAGAAAGGCTTGTTTAAAAATGGAGTGGATGATAAGAAGTTGAAAGTATAGGAGTTGGTTATCCAACTCTAACCAGCCGAGAATATGGAGTGCGAGGCTATGGTGAGATTTACATGGTAGGTTGGCTGTATAAGGGTTGAATGAGGCCAAGCAGTGTGGAGTTGATTAGTAAAAATGTTGAAGAGAAGAGGCCCAAGTATTGAGCCTTGTGGAACACCCATTCTAATAGGAATGAAGGGAGAAAGAACATAGAGTCATTTAACAGCTTGCTGTCTGTTAGTGAGGTAACTAGAAAACCAAGAGACAATAGCGGGGGAGAGACTGAGTTGTGAAAGTTTGAAGAGAAGGATGGAGTGGAAGACAGTGTTAACTGCTTTTGACAGATCTAAGAAAAGCAGGACACACATTTATTTTGTCTCTGGCTAGACAGATAGTGTTAGTGAAGGAGAGGAGAGCAGTTGTGGTGCTGTGGTGGGGGCTTAAGCCATGCTGGATAGGAGAGAGAAGGTTTTCATGAGTGAAATAAGACATGATTTGCTTATGAATACAGTGCTCAAGAATTTTTGAGATGGAAAAGAGTATGGCAATAGCATGATAGTTAGAAAGTTCAACTGAGTTTCTGCCTTTATGTATTGGAATGGTATGGAATTTCTTTCAGAGAGAGGGGACAATGTAAGCTATGTAATTAGCAGCAGCTTTCAGGAAGAGAGGAGGCAAATTGTCTGCATATGGGGAACACAGTTTAAGTTTAAGGAGACTACTTTTAATGTAGCTAGTTGGTATGGTTTGAAGTGACTGAGGACAGTTTTGTAGTTGGGTGAGTGGAAGTTTAGAATGATGTAGGTTGAAAGTAGGTAAAAGTTTGCTGATGGTATTTATGAAATATGTATTAAAGATGGAGGCAGTTTCCAGGGGTGTATTGTTTGGGCAGGGGTTAGGTGTAGAAGGATTACTGGGGTGGAAAATTTGATTGATAGTGTTCTACATTTTTTTGGGACTTGTAGGTTGTGTAGTCAGGTTTGAGTGATAGACGTTTTTTTTTTGTCTAAGTTTATATGCTTCTTGGCCAGGTTACGAAGTTGCCTATATTTTTGTAGGTGTAGTTGTAACTTTGTTTTTAGCCAGAATTTCCATGTGGAGTGTCTGTTATGAATGAGAGATAGAGTTGATCTGGTGAGCCAGGGGGAAGAACGAGATTTGAGTGTAACAGTTCTGGGAGGGGCTAGGGAGCTCAGTATGTTAAGAAAGATTGAGTTAAATTGAAGGACTGCATCATCGAGAGAGGGGTGATACAGGAAGGTCCATTCAATGGCAGATAAGTAGTTGTTAGAATCACAGGGTTAAAGTTGGTTCATTTACAGACTTGCTTGAATTTATGAGGATGATAGAGGTGGGGAGAGGATCTCTGGACACAAATTGGGGAATGATGACTAATAGTCAGGCAAGGATACAATGTGGTGGTAAACATTAGGATGAGAAACAAGAATCCAGTCAAGAATTGAACTGGTGTTTGTGGGTTTGTGTAGGAAGGTGGAGGAGGAGATGAGTTGGGTATAACCAAAGAGATGAATGTTGGTGGATGCAGAGTTAGATGGTCAACCAACTGATATTAACATCACCTAGTTTGATAGTTTCATGAGGTATAGTGTTAGCAGTTCAATGAAGAATTTGTTCAAGTAATGGAATGTTATCACCAAGCAGTATATAGATATAAGCTATTGTTAGGGTTTTATGGTTGTTCAGTTTACAATTAGCCAGGATGAGTTCAGATGGGTGGAAGGGGGGGTGGAGTAGTAAGGGGGGGAAGGATAAGGTGGTCTGAGTACATAATGGCTACACCTCCCCCTTTTTATGTGCTCTATACAGGTGTAAGATGTTGTAGCCAGGGGGGAGAACTCTTTGTCTGTTTTTTGTAGCTTTAGCCATGTCTCAGATATAGAGATTATATCAGGGGAGTATTGAGTTATCCAGGAGTAAAATTCCAAAATTTTATTAAGGATGCTGTGGATATTAAGTGAGTAAAAGGAGAGCTATTTGACATTAGGGTTTGGAGTTTGTGAGGGAGTATGAGTTGAACTGGGGGGTATTAAAACAGTTGTGGTTTGGGCCTGGATTGGGATGAATATCAACTGAGAGATGAAGGAAGTTGATGAGGTGGTGTTTAAGTGATGTAGAGAGGTATGGTGAAAGAATTTTCAGTTTGTGTTTGAAATGGGGAAAATAATTGAAAGGGATTTTGATTTTAGGTTGAGTAAGTTGTGTGGCAGGGAAGATAGTAGGTGAAATGGGAAAAGAGTTAAATGTGTCTGAAAAGGAGGATGTAGGGGAGTTTGGATGAGGGTGAAGTAGAGTGTGATAGTAGGTGAGGTGAGAGAGGCAAAGAAAGAGAAGGGAAAGGAGAAGGCAGAGTATCATAGTGAGAGTATGGGATAAGATATGGAGGGTGGAGTTTGAGCAAGCAGCAGAAAATGAGTGGGTAGAGAGTGAGGGGGGGGGGTATGTGTCAAGAGAGTGTGGGTGGGGTGTGAATTAAAATGTTAAGAGGCAGGAGGAGCCTAGGCTGGAAAGATGAATCTGATTGGTGCAGGAATGGGTGTAAAAGAGGAAGGGTAAAAGAGGTTACCTATAAAGGAAATTGATGCAGGGGTGTGTGAGAATGGGGGTAAGGCAGAGGAGCGGAGTAAGCCCGAATGCAGTGACAGCGAATGGAGATGGAAGAACAAAGTTGAAGTCAGATGTTTCCAGAGACTATCAGTAAGTCACCGATTATCCACTGAGTTAGAAAGTGAGGACAATAATCAGCATGTTTAGAAGTTGGTCTTGCAGCTCATAAATTATGCTAAACTACTAGGAAGAGTAACTAAGATAAAGGTAAACGTCAATGAGCAGAAGGAAATAATAGAGATAGTAGACTAGGGGTAAGTGGTGGGAGTGTGATTTGGTATAGATAAGCTTCAGTAATTGGAGGAACGTTGCAGGAAAAGAAACAGTAAAGTATACTGAGGGGGGAAAAGTAGGGGAGTGAACCTGTAAAGCAAAATAAATGGAAGGGATGATAGGTGTTCAAGTGATGCCCGGCAGGTACAAGGGTCAGATAGACCTATTTAAGGCAATGAGAATTAATTGCTGTAAAACCTACAAATACTGTACAGTCTGGTTTCTGCAGTTTCCAGAATATTCAGTTGGAGGCAGACATGTAGGGTAATTAAATGAACATGGAAGTTGCCTTCAGAAAAAAAAAAAACACCTCATGAATCTGTAGGGATATTATCAAATACTGTACAGTCTGGTTTCTGCAGTCTCCACAATATTCATTTGGAATTTCTGCATTTGCATCCTACTGACACCTCTAAGTGTCAAATATTGCTTGTTTCTATTTAAATTAATATTCCAAAGCAGTGGCAATACAAGGTATTGGAAGAGTTCATCTTAAAGCTTACACAATGGCAAACACAGCTGCATTGATATTTGGCCTCTGTCTAGGTAGATTAAGAGATACTGTATAATATTTATTTGCAATGTAATAATTTTCATATTTCTGTAAATATCCCAAAAATCAAGTGACACAGACAAAACTACTGCTACTTGCTTTCTGTTCACAGCTGTATGAATTAAATGTCGCTGGCAGTATGTGTGTTACTTGAATGGCTACTAAGATATCATAAACAGTTTATAAATTATAAAAATTAATATTTACTTTTATTATAAATTATAAATCCTGTTTAAGGCCTAGAGTTGAATGGATGCAACCATTGTAAAGATTACTTTGTGCTGAACAGTCTACCATTTCCAGTTTTCTAGTAACACTTATGGTTCCTGACATATGACCATTTGTTTGAACTGTCAGAGTGTAATTTCTATTTTTAAGAGGCTCAGGCCATGCCCATAGGAGGGAATGAGTTAACATCTATGAGATGTTTTGTTAAACTGTAGTGTTGCTTTCTCAAGTGGAAGATAATTAAGGGGATTCCAGTTACATGATTTCAAGGTATCTACAAAAGTAGTTTTCTTGAACATTACTAGCTTCTGTACATTGTTAATTTAGTGGAATCAGATATTAGGATCTGGTCTGAAGTGGTGGTCTACGTGTTATTTTTTATTTCTGGTGGGAGTGGTGATGAGTTTGGAGAAACTGTATAAGTTTATGAAGTGTTGAGGTGTAGCTGTGACTTTTGAGTTCCATGCTACACTGAAGTTTCCCAGGAGTATAGTTTTGGGGGATATTGCTGATTATTTAGGATTGTATATCTTTGATAGTGGAAATGTTATTTCACAGGTGTTGCATATGGTAACGAGGTAGATGATTTTTTCATATTAACATTTTTTTATTTACATACATTTTACATTACATATCTAATTTCTTCCTTTACAGCTCTCATTAAGTCCATTGCCCAATTCCTGCCTTCACTTAAACCTCACTCCTCCTCCTCCTGTGTATTATTTTAATTTATTGTTCCCCAAAATTCTATTTCTGTATATGTAATTTGCTCCTTTCCTTTATAAAGATCCAATTTCCAATTATTTATCTCTTTTATAGTATTTGATACTTCAAATACAGTTGGTTTAGATTTTCTCTTTAGAATTTTTTTAGTAATTGCATTTTTTTTGTAGCCAGTAGAATTAAACTTAATAAGGCCTCACTATGTCTAAACAATTCAGATCCTGTGTCCTAGCCCATAGGATTAATTTCCTTAGTTATAGCCATTAGCTCATCTAGTATTTCTGACAGTGTATTCTGTAGGAAGTTTTTAAAATCTGGCAGTTCATTAAACTCTCAAAAAATGTCTTCCCTGTAACGTCTTCCTTCCCCATCATACTTGCAATATTTGATATCTTAATGGAAGAAAAATGCTTTGAAGTCTGCTTAAGATATGAACATTATCTATACAAATACTTCTGAGCAAAAATCCTAAACCTTCTGGACTTTGCTACATACTTGAGAGCCATACATATGAAATCCCATTGTTTTCTTTTAAATTGATTTTTCATTCATTCTTTCCTATCTTTTCTAACCTCCTCTGATTAATTTGTATAATTATCTTGCAATATGTTATATGCCTTACTAATTATCCATTTATATACAGCAGCTTCTGTTTTATTTTATTTTATTTTATTTTATTTATTTATTTATTTATTTATTTATTGGCATGTGTTTACTGCAAAAGTCCACTGGCCAAGAAGAGCAAATTTTCAGTGGAGGCCCGGGGAGAAAAGCTCCACAAAGGCAGTTAGTATAATAGTTTCAAACAGTTTATATACACATATGAAGCATAGACCTAACAAGCAGTATAAGCACAATAACATACCTTATAAAACATAGATAGTACAGGGAAAGAATACAAAACAGGTAATACAGAGAAATTAAAACCAAGGTAAATAAAATAGTTTGAGCAGTATTTTTTACAATTCCAGGTATATTAGAAGTGAAGGCTAGGGAAATTACTGCGAGGGATGCTATGAACATAGAAACTGAGTTATTTTAGGTAGACTTAGAAGAACTTTTTACTGGTATATATATTAGTATTAGGGAGAGATTAATAGGAGGAATGGAGAGAGAAAAATGTGATATTTAATTAGAGGGGTCAGGTTTTAGGAAGATGGAAGTATTTACAGTATCAAAGAGTGGATAGATGTTGCTTCAGAGATATTTTGAAGGAGAAGATGTTTTAGATTAAAATAAAAACTCTGCCAGAGCAGATCTTTCACTTAGGGCTCCTCTACTCCTTTCTCTTTGCTTATACTCAGACATCTGTCCTTGGTAGGGAAGACAGTCTCTATTCTGCAGTCAAAATTTCTTCTTGGTCTCAACCCACTCTCTTACCTTTCCCTCTCCCTGTCTAGTTAGTTATTGGACACAAAGATTTCATCAGATAAAAACAGAGTGCCAAATAACATCAGAAAGAAATAATGATTTTTACATGCTCAATTCAACCTGGAATGGAATGTCTAAAGGCTGGAAAACAATAGTCTGCCCTGCCAGGTGTCCCTGTAGTTGACAGAAATGTTAGTAGACTCCATTATGAGTTTAAATTGGCCAATAGCCGGGATCTCTTGTCCATCATAAGGATCTGTCAATTAAATCTCACATGAATATGAAGCTGTAGGGTCATTGGTATAGGTTTCAGTCAATCCAGAACTGAAATTTGGGTAGAAATATTAATCATGAATTGTAACGTAGTTCTAGATAAAAAGGAGAAAATAGCTTACCCTGCCATTTTGTGACTGAACTCCAATTAGTTATCCTGGCTTAGATGTGAGTTATGACTTGATAAAAGTGCTTAATTCAGGTTTTCAGTAAGGTCACACCCATTTTCATATTACACAGGATGGGTGCATCAAAGAAATCTTGTTTATGTTTCTTAACCCTCATAGATCTGTAAACAGAAGCACAGTTCTCTAATTTACTGAAAAAGTGTGAGTAGTGCATATGAATGTTGTATGCACTACAGAGTTAAAGCCCTAATTAATGGAAATTAACATAAAACAAATTTTTGTCTTAGTCCATTAGGTGAATTAAAAACCAGGGGTATATAAACCAAAATAGTGCTCGACATTCATGGGTTATGGTAATCGGACGTGTAGCTGGCTCAGCCAGCACCCTGTGCTGGTACCACTAGTGCCCCACCCTCTCAACTCTTCAAGTGCAAAAAAAAACAGACTATTAAACCAATGACCATGGTGGTCAGCTGCATATCACCCTGTCTTGCCCAGCCATTCCAGTCCCATTTCTGTGCTGAGCCCCAACTCTTCTCCATTTTGTTTAAAAAAATATTCTTTTTAAACTCTAGTAAACATTTCCAAAAATGTATACTCTGCCTCCATGGAGTGGCTATGGTGCTCATGTTTTACTTAAAATAAAAATTATTCTTATAAACTGTAGCAAATTGCTTCCTACAAATGTAGCAAACAATTGCTACAATTTATGCCCTGCCTGCATGGAACACTACCAAGTTTTTATTTTTTATTTTTAAACTGCAGCAAAGCAGTTGCTGCAGTTTAAATCCCACATGGTACTACAGTGCTTAGGTTTGACCACAAATGCAATACAAGCTTTTAAAAGCCAGTATTTTATTAGAGATTGGGATAGGCTGATCACATCCCCTTCGATACTTTGCAGCCAGAGCAGTTGTCCCTCTCACCCTGCCCTTATGGGCCATTTTAAGCCTAGCCAGTTTCCCTTTTTGTGCTCAAATTAACCTATCCCATTTGGTTATAGATTGGCCTTACACATCCCATAGTCAATAATTATATATTTACCCCTAATGAGAATAACTGGGATCATGCCATAGATAATTTAAGGGACCCATGCATGGGATAAAGCATTTAGGAGTTGCCTATGTTCATTAGTAGTACAGGGGGCAAGCTAGGGGTAATTTTTTCCCATCCATAGATGCAACTTGCACTGCTATGATTGAACATGGTACTTATATAGAGAATATACAGATTTCACTTCTGTGGCTTTCCTTGACAGTGGCACAGGAAATAATTTTCCTGGGTGGCGAAAGCCAGGGTACCTTTTCGGCTTAGGCTTATATAGGCCCTAGGGCCAATAGCCTAGTACCTACCTATGAACCTATATGTACAAGGATGAGCTTTGTATTATATGGATGGCGAGTCTGTTTCAGAGTAGTGTTATCCTGTGCAAGCTATGATGTTGCAGAAGAGGTTTAGATCTCTAGACAGAGTATTTCTAATGTGATTTGTCTTGCAGACATGCAGTAAATCCATCAGTATTGGGTAAGTGGATGGCTTATATGCCAGACACAGGTCACATCTTAGCAGTTTTTAGGATATCACATATAGTGACAGGGCTTTGAGTTGGTCCATGTAGGACATGTTGTTTAGGCCTTGTATCCTTGCAGTAAGGTATTTCTGTGGGCATTCAGTTGTTGCACATTTCTGAACAGATACATTAAAAAGGGGGCATTATGCACAATGACTGGTCTAATGAGGGCTCAGTAAAGGGGTCAATGACATCCCTAGATCTCAATTAAATCCCTTTGTTTATAGCTGTGTACTATGGTAGGATTTATTTAAAACAATGATCATATTTTGGTCCAAAGTTAACTCACTGTCCACATAAGTTTCCAAATCCTGAAATGGGTCAGCTCTTAAGGGCATAATGTCAATGTGGTAGTTCTCTATGGTAGATTACTTCCTAAAAGTTACAATAATGCATTTTTTGGCATTTAGTTTCAGTCCATGATTTTGGCACCAGTTATTTATTTGAGACAAACCTTCCTGCAGGATGACTAAGTCATTTGGTGATTCAATGACTGCTTCTAGTTTGCAGTCATTTGCAAACTTAATCATCCAGAGCCCTTTGCTATTGGCTTTTACTTCAGAAACCTGAGGGAATCTCCTGGTGACTGGAGACTTTGTGGAAGTAACTTCCCATATTTTGATTTCTTGCATCCTATCTGTGAGCCAGTTGGCAATACTGCAGGTAGCCTAAGGGTTTATTTCAGGTTTATTTAGATTTTCTACTATGCCTGTTGCTTGTCTAGTCAGGATGAAGTAGACAAACATTGTGGGTTATGTTCAAGCAGCTTTATTACGCACAAACACATTAGAAAATGAAGCTAAATAACTTTAACTTATATACAAACTAGCTGTCACATACATAGATGTTCACACTCTGGCTGTACTCACAAAATGGCACTGAAGCTAGCACATGCTTGCTATTTATATGCATGTTCAAGTTTTAGAAATGCTTCTTAAAGGTGCAACACACTTTATTCTACAGCCTCCCTGTTTGAGAAATGAGTTATGCATTATCGATGACATTGACTGACACGCAATTGATACAAAATAATTTTCATCATGCAATTATACAGAACTAGATACATATATGCAACTACATCCAGTTTGCTGTGTATTTCACACTGGGTCTGGAAATATGACTAAATCATGTGACATTGAAACTGAAATTAGGTTTAGCAACCGGGATTGTCTCTGATGCATGTTCAATCTTAGAGATATCAGGAACACCCTCAGAAATGGTAGTGGGAGTCAAGACACATTCTGGAACAGGAACATTGTCTGAATTGCTCCGAGATTTAGAGTCTGTATCACAGGAATAATGCTGCGATATTGGTTCTGATACAGAAAGATGTCTACAATTTCTCCTGTACTCCACACCCTCAGATTTCTCAAAATAAGATTTTGGCTCTGCATACATACTTGTTACGTGACCAATCTGGTCAAAACCTTTTGCCGTTTGTATCCTCACTGTATCTCCTCCTTTCAACAGATGAAGAAATCTGCTTGAGTTATTGTAACTGGACTTCTGGAAAGAATGCTTTCTAAATAATTGGGCTTTGATTGCTTTGTTGTTTTTAGCTTTAGGCTTCAGCAAACTGGAACTGATAGGCAATGTTGTTCTGGTTTGCCTGGACAGAGGTCTCTGAACAGGTGACCCAAGTATATCGCCAGGGGATATATTTCTGAGATTGAGTAAATTTAAAAAGACCGGTATTTTTCACACTTTGACTTCTCAAGTAATTGCTTTGCACTCTGCACTGCACATTCAGCTAGTCTATTTGATTGTCGATATTCTGGACTACTAGTAAGATGCATAAAGTCCCACTCTCTTGCAAATTTCTGAAACAACTTAGTTAATTGAGTACTATTGTCAGAAAAAAACTTTGTGTGGACTACCATGGACTTAGAAATGACGTTTCATTTTGGTGATAACAGCAGTGGACATTCGATTAGGTAGTAAATCAATCCCAAACCAGTTTGAATGAGTCTACTAACACTGAGTAATAATGATTGTTCCATTTGAATATATCAGTGGCTACTGTTGACCAAAGTAGTTCAGGAACTTGACTTGGCTGAAGTGGTTCTTTTTGCAAATGCGGTTCAGTACTATTGCATACTGAACAAGAAGAAAGTACTTTCTCAATGTCTTTTACTAGTGAGGGCCAAAATACTAGCTCTCTCATCCATCTTTTGGTAATTTTGGAACCTGGGTGACCACTATGTAAAATATTGGAGTATTCATGTTGTAAGAAAGCAGGAACAACAATTTTAGGACCTTTGAAAACAATGCCATCTTCCATCAACATCTCATCTCTGTAAGGAAAGTAGGGTTGCACTTGTGGTGGTACACTAGATTGCTCTGATGATCATCCATCATTGATGTAGTGACTGAGCTTTTGCAAAACTGAATCAATCTTTGTGTAATCTCTTAGCTCATCATGTCTAGTGGTAGAAAAATTATGCACTTCCATGACATCGAAGTCAAACTTCCATGCGTCAAGCTGTTCTAAAACTGAATCAGTCTTTGTGTGATCTCTTAGCTCATGTCTAGTGGTAGAAAAATTATGCACTTCCATGACATCGAAGTCAAACTTCCATGCGTCAAGCTGTTCTGTTGTATTTCTGGGTGATCTGGATAAGGTATCAGTCAGATAAAGAAGTTTGCCTTTTGTACAGACCATTTTGAAGTTGTACTTTTGCAATTTAAGCATCATTCTTTGTAATCTTGCTAGAGCTGAATGCATAGGCTTCTTTAAAATAGTAACCAGAGATTGATGATCAGTTTTAATCTGAATATCTCCAACATAGATATAATTATGAAACTTGGAACATGCAAACATCATAGCCAAAAGTTCATTCTCAATCTGAGCATACTGCATTTCAATTTCAGTACGTGTTCTAGATGCACAGACTACTGGTCTGCTGTCTTGAAAAATAACCGCGTCAAGGCCAAATCTTGAAGCATTGCAGGAAAGAATTACTGGTTTGTTGACATCATAGTATCTTAATGTAGATGGAGTAGCAATTTTCTGATTAAGGTCATTAAATGCTTTCTGGTGATGTTCTAACCATGACCATGTAACATTTTTACGAGTTAGCTTTCTCAAAGGCACTGTCAACTCACTGATGTCTTGTATAAACTTGCCTAAATAGTTGACCATACAAATAAAACATTGTAGAGCTTGTACATTATTTGGAGATAATGTCTCCCAAAAATGGCTGCATGCTTGGACTGGTCTGGTCTCAAGCCAATGTTATTTAAATAAATGACCTACATATGTCACTTCTGGTAGTCTGAATTTGCACTTTAGAGGGTTGAGCTTCAAGTTAATTTCACGTGCTCTATCTAGAACTCTCTTAAGATTTCTGTCATGTTCTGCTTCATCATTGCCTCCAACTAACAAATCGTCTACTATTATGGTACAAGGATAACCTGATAAAATTTGCTCCATTGCACGCTGAAAGACTTCACTTGCAGAATTTATTCCAAATCACATCCTGAAAAATCTGTATCTTCCAAATGGGGTACTGAATGTAGTTAGTAATATAGATTTGAGATCAAGCATCATTTGCCAAAATGAACTTTTTGCATCTAAGACAGAAAAATCAGTGGCATTCGGTATTAAGGCTGCGACTTCCTCGACTGTACATGTAGGGTGATTAGGTCTTTTTAATGCTTTGTTCAAATCTCTTAGGTCAATGCATATTTTAATTTTGTCTGAGCCTTTTTTGTGAGCTGCTACCATGGACGACACCCATTTGGTAGGTTCTGTAACTGGACAAATTACACCTTGCTGCACCATTTTGTCCAACTGGGTTTTGACTTTATGCTGCATAGCTATTGGAACTTTTCTTGCTGGTCTGACCACTTGGACTGATCTCTTTGTCTAACTTCATGGAATACACGACTGGAGGTTTGCCCAACTTGTCATCGAAAACATCAGCATACTCTGAAAAAAATTGTGTTAGTGAAGCTGGAACTGGGACATGTGCTTATTTGATGAACTTCTTTAGTAAAAGAAAGCAAATTCATTCTCAAACTGTCTCTCAGACCCAATAATGACTACACAGGTCTTTGGACTACATAAAATAATAAGCTATAACAGTTCTTGGCCACATAACATGATAGCACTATTGAGCCTTCAGTTTGAATTTCTTCACCTCCATAAGCAACAAGTTTTGCACAACTGGTCACATTTAGTTGTTTACCAGCTCTCACTTTAGTGAAAGTATCTGCAGACATAACATTACACTTTGAACCAGTATCTACTTTGAGCTCAGTGGGTTTACCATTGATCTGGACAGTACAAAATACTTTGTTCTTTGCCAATAAAAATACTGCATCAGTTCTTTCACCAACTATTGGCATACCATCTACATAGAAAGCAGACTGTTGCAGTTCTACTTGATCAATTTGCTTTTTTGAATGACTCTTCATTATAACAGTATGAGGCTTACTTGATTTACAACATTTTTGAAAATGGTTCCATTTCTTACATTTATGGCATTGCTGACCAAATGCTAAGCACTTTTCTCTTTTAGACTCATGGTTGCCACCACAATTGAGACAGTTAACAATACAGCTTGATTTGGGTTTTGCTGATTAACTCTTGTACTGCACTGAGCATGCTCCTTTAACTGGACTAGTCTTAGAACTTGCTGGAAGATTCCAGGTTTTCCTTGCCACACCCACAGGAGCTACAGCTGCCAAGTGCTTAGGCCTGTTTCTGCCAGCCTCATATTGCATCCTGTCATCATTTGCTCTGGAGCCTGCTGAAACCATACTCATCACCTGCAAGCACATTCCTGTGCCTTTCTGTAACTTCATGGATTTGACAAATCTCAACAGCTTTGCTCAGCATTAAATCACTGTAACGAAGCAAAATCTTTCTCACAGCAGCATGATTAATACCATACATGAGCCAGTCCTTTATTAGCTCATCTTTTAAATCACCAAACTTGCACACTTTAGCTTTGTTCCTCAGATCAGTAATATAAGCTGCAAATGTTTCTCCTTGCTTTTGATCTCTTGTATAAAACAAATGCCTGTCTAATGTAACATTGGACTGGTGGTTATGCGTCTCCATGAATCTGCACTTCAAACACTCAGAGTCTTCGCTTGATTCACCCTGTACAATAATATGATAATTTCCCCCTTCACCTTCATACACTGCTGGTGCATATACAAATGAATGCTCCCTTTCAATGGCCTCAGACCCTGGTAGGTTTAGCAAAATGGATGCTCTGATGCATGTATCTTTATCAGAATAAGCTGCTTGGATGACTATATTGTACTCTTGCTCAAATATTCTCCAATTCTCTGCAATATTCTGATCTAATACAAGTGGTAGTGGTTTTTGAAAGCCATATGTCATATTAATACATCTCAGTGAAGACTTTTGCCAGTATGCATGAATACACACACACACACATAAACATATGCCAGAAATTTATGCCAGTATATGTAACTATGCCCAATAGCACAACATGCCTCTGTATAACTGAGTTTTGTGAAATAAGTTTCCCGGGCACTGTAATACTCCTGAAATCACCTCTTATCAGTGTAAGAAACATTTGAAATAACTGCACTGTGTGAATAAACTGGGCAGAAGAAGCTGAGAGCAAGAAACACTTCGTAGTAACTGCACTTTGCGAATAAACAGTAAACAGCACACTGAAATTTCCCAAAATGGCTGTACTTTGCTAAACAACTCTGTATAGTGCAAGAAACACTCTGTAATGGTGACACCCTGTGAAAAGAAACACCCTGCATAAGCAACATTTTGAAATGGCTGTATTTCACTGCACTTTATGAAACAGTGGCACTTTGCACACAACAAACTCTTCTGAATAAATGCTGAGTAATAAACACACACTGTAAGCACTTTTACACATTTTGAGATACCTCGAATAACTCTAGCTATGCCATTTAGAGCTCCAATCAATGCAAAGTAGTAGTTTATGCCAAAACACAGTAATTCGCCACATAACATGCAGTCCCCTTGCTTTATTTATACTTAATGTGCCCTTTGTTATATTTCTTTTTCTCATTTAATCTCTTTCCATGCCCATTATATTTTCTTGTGCTCATTTTAACTCTAAACATGCTCGTTTTACAGTTCTGAGGTAATTCTAAACTCTTTATGTGCTTTTCTTTATTTCAAACATTTTGTCTAATTAATAAGCTTTTGATGCGTCTTGTTTGCTTAGTAAATGTTTTTCTGCTATTTGTTTGCTTAGTAATGTGCTTTGTACCCTTGTAATGCTCTGTTTTATGCTTTTAATAAAAGAATCATTCATGCATGTTTTCATTAGCTTTAGCTCATTTCTGGCCCTTTTTTGCTGTCAGTTCACTTAGTTTGCCTTCACAGTTAACTTTGCACCTTGTGGCTCTGAAAAGCAGTCTCTGAAATCCTGGTTCTGTCACCATGTCGCTTGTCTAATTAGGATGAAGTAGACAGACATTATGGGTTGTCTTCAAGCAGCATTATTATGTACAAGCAGATTAGAAATAAAGCTAAATAACTAAAATATACAGGCTAGCTGTCTCATACATTGATGTTCACACTCTGGCTGTACTCACAAAATGGCACTCAAGCTAGCACGTGCTTGATATTTATATGCACGTTCAGGTCTTAGAAATGCTTCTTAAAGGTACAACACACATTATTCTACAATGCCTGAGTGAAGAATCATGTTTAAAGATTTGGTCAGGTAGATATATAAGGTGTATACCATTTTGCCTTCATCCATTGCTTTGGTGACCTCTACAAAAAAGTCCACCAAGTTAAATAAGCATGACCTGCCCTTGACAAATCCAAATTGAGATGGGTCCAGTGTTTGGAGGTTCCCTATGTACTGATTGATTAGGTCCATAAGTCTTTCTATGGCTTTGCATATCAGGTTGGTCAGACTTATGGGTCTGTAATTGCCTGGGTCTGTGGAAGGTCCTCCATTATGCATGAGAATGACTGTTCTCCATTCACTTGGTACAAAACCGTATAGAGGCTGATATTGAACAGTGTTGTTAGGGGTGAGGCTAAATGTTGCTTCATGCTATTTAATATGCATCCAGAGATATTGTCAGGATCCATTGATGCTCTATTTTTAGCTTCTGATAGCTCTTTTAGGAATTAGTCTTATGTGATACTTGGCAGTGAGCCAGTTTCAGGTATATCTTGAGGGACATTTCCAAGGGTGAGAGGGGTAAAACTAGTGCTAAATTTCTTGGCCAGCAGGTTTAATATATCTCCTGCCTCAATGTAGGTAACATTGATCACAATCAGCTAAGTTTATTGTTGCATTGTGCTTTTGAAATTGCAAACATAACTAAAAAAGGCCTAGTGACTGTCTATGGCTGAGTTAGCTATATTAGCCTCAAACTCTGCTTTGGTGGATTGGAGATTTTCATTAAACTCCTGAATTGTTTGTTTATTTCAGTGACAAGGGCTCTGACATTTTTGGGAATTATTATTCTTACTTTTGGTAAAAATTCTGTTCATTTTATTATAAAGCTAGTTGATATTACAGGTTCATAAGGCAGCTGCCCTTGAAGGCCATTTGAAGTCTAGACAGTTTTCCCTTTATGCTGCATTGCAGTGTCTGCAATTAATCTACCAGATGCGGGGATAGAACCTACATGTGTGCTACCTAGTGTACCATTGGCTCCACCTAGTGTTTTTTTTGGTATTTACCCTGTGATTGTTCTTATGGGGCACAGTTGAATCAATGCAGCTGTTTGTATGTATTCAGTGAACTGGTTTTGGTGGGGATTTGAAGCTTGTCAATGTATCACTTAGGAATAAGTAGTTTGCCTTAAAGAAACATCTAAAGGTACCTTGGTTGGAATGGATTTCTGGTTTCAATTTTATTTTGAAGGGAAAAGCTTTAAGGTCAGACCTAACAAGTGATGAAGATATACAAGGGATGGTGTAAGATGCTCTCATATTAGTGTCATACCGGTACCTGTTGTTCAAGGACTTGAGAGCATGCATGATCTGATGAGTCTTGGCACCAGACCAGTGTCTAACTGTCACTCTTTCTTTGCTTGGCCTGGTAAGAGGCACATTTGTATATTTTACAATGGAGTAACCCATAACAAGAATGTTTGTTTGGGCCAATGTCTGCCTTATGCATTCAGCATTTGTGACTTTGGGACTCCTTATGCTATGTAAGGTGGTAGGCTTAAATTGCTGAGTGTGCTGCATGAAAACTACTGTACACTTTTACATTAAAACAGTAAGAACTAATTTATGAACTTAATAAACATTTATGATCCTAGATAATCACGACCAAGACTGTTCAAATCCTTTCTGCTCTTTTTTGTGCTTGTATATCAAAATTCATTAGACCCCAGGTCATGAGCATAATAATAATCTCTTATCTAAAATAAAAACTATAAGACCTATGTTGCTAAACATGCTTTTACCTGAAAGACTTGATTAGATAGCAAGAAAGTGAGAGTAATGATTTGAAAATGACTCAGCCATAAACAGTGCATGTGAAATTGGGGAGAAAAGCCTACTCTTCATTTTAGTCATTTGTGACTAAAGGGCAGATCTCCATATTTGCAAATAAAAAAAAAAGTTCTGGGAACAGACTTAAACAAGCCAAATCAGTGCATCGGGTTTGATCAGATAGAATATAAAATATAAAATGCATTACAGCCCGGGCACTTCTTAGTGTTTTACCATTCCACTATGCTTAGTACATAGGATTTTAACTTTTTGTCATGTTTGTAGTTTGTTACTATGGTTTTGCCTTGGTATAATGTGTAAACTCTGTATATCACAGTTATACTAGTCCATTTTATTTTCTGGAGCTTTTCTCCTTGGGCTTTTACTAAAAAGGGGTCTGCCCTGGTAAACAAAAGCAAATAAAAAAGCATGGTGTGACATAGTTGCCAGAGACTAGAGGATATAAAAATGTTTGGTTAAATTCAGTTGTTTCAGAAGATCCTGAGGTTGTCACAGACTTGTAGGAGTTTTGGTTATCAAAAATCCTCAAAAAATATTGATCATGCCTCTGTACCAAGTTGCATCATGATCAGACACTAATCTGTACCATAGTACAGCCATGGTCATATACTAATCTGTACCATGGCACCGTCATAATAAGACACTAATCTGTACCATGACACCATCATGATCAGAAACTAATCTGTTCCATGGTACCGTCATGATCAGACCCTTATGTGTATCATGGCACCATCATGATCATACACTAATGTATTCCATGCCACTGTCATAATTAGTTACTAATCTGTACCATGGCACTGTCATGGTCATACAAAAATCAAGTTCATATTTCAGAATCTGGCAATATATCACAGAGAGATAAAGCACTTACTGGCCCCCAGACAACCTATGTCCAGTTGGTGACAGGTGCTGGAAGGTCCTGATGTGGCAAGGATCTGCATGAGCATGCAACACCTGCTCACACATCTGGGGGTGGGAGGTAGCCTAGGCTAACTCCAATATCAGCATCAAAAGCCTGTTGACCTCCACTCTGCAAGGGGCATACAGCTTGGTAAGAAAGTGGCATATGCAAGGAAGCATGCATGCATGCATGCATCTTCTATAGGCAGTAGAGCTCACAAGGCTGTCACAGGGTTAGAGGGTCTATGGCACATTCTCCAGCAGTAGTGTGACACTATATCAGTGTCTTTGATCTCTTTACTGATCCTGGACATAGGTTGGATTGAGACCAGGGGAGATGAAGGTAGGTCCAATAGAGCACATAAATGAGGAGAGGAGCTGGTTGCAGCTGAGAGTTACTTCTTTGAGAGCACCATTTAGTAGTATAGTAACCACAGGAGGCTGCAAAGGATACAACAGGTAAACATGTGCATCTATCCTGGTTTAACAAAAATTTTTATTATGGTAAATAAAGACAGATAACTAAGACCAGGATTTGTAACTGACATGGACATACTAGGGCTTGTTGATCCCTTACAGTTGTTAACCTAGTAATAACCTATGAACTTAGGGTTTTAATGACATGTACTGGAAAAATGAAAGTGGAAGGGTTTGGTTTTTGTTGATGAGTTAATCAACCTTGTTAGACATAATAGTTTAAACTTTCAAGAGAATTCAGGGACATGTGGTTTATGTGGGGAACTGGGTGACATACAGAATGCTAATTGTAGGTTGGAGGATTATGGTTAAGGCAGACAGGTTAGGGTAAGGTGCAGGAAAGTATTTTAAAGAATTTATGGTCATACAGGGGAGAGAAGTAGAACAGATATGATTACTAGGGATTTGGGGAAGAGTACGCAATGAGTAGCTTTGACAGATTAAGGAAAAGGATGTTAGTGGAGGATGTGAGATGAAGTATGGCAAATTTTGGAGTGATAACCTCCCATTTATGGCAGACACATACTACATTTGTGATACAACAGTCCTAAGAAGGTATGGAAGAATGGATAGGGGTGGAGTAGAAAGGGGGGACTGTCAACATATCAGGTGGGATTGTGGTAGAGTCTCTCTGAAGCATAGTGTAGTAGATTGTAAAGGAAAGATTATGACTGGCTTTTTTTGGATGTTTTTTACACATGTGAATAAGGAAAGGTGGAAGGGAGAGCAGAGAGAAGTGCCACTTGTGATACAGTTGGTTAAAAGGAGGAGTGCACAGAGCTGGAAGATAATAGAGGTTAAAGGAGGGAAGGGTTGGGAAGTGACTGAATGGGTAAGGAAACTGTTTTGAGGACTATAGGGATGGACAGTTACCATTTTTTTGGGCTAACTATGGGGATGGAGATCAGAAACAGTGAGGAATACTAGTAGTGGGGGGGATTGGTGGTAGTCATTGGTTAAGATGTTTATTTGTATTAAAAGAGAGCAAGACAAGCTGGGAAAATACAGTGATGGGAAAAGTTGGGGTATGAAACTATGTACTAAATAAAGATATTTGGACCTATACCTGCATTTTTGTTGCCCGCTTTTGGATTTTCTTTGATTGGTAGTTGGAAGAGTTGCCTCCACCCCATGGGAGCCATGAGTTAGGTAAGTCATGCATCTGTGAGCAGTATTGTGACAAGTGAGGATACAAGTATGATTTATAGGTCCCCTTTTGCAAAAAGCACTGATTATCCCTTTTTGGGGAGGGAGGAAGGGGAGTGAACAGGGGCTTTTTTTTCTTGAAAGTGTTAAAAGATACAGTACATGCATGTAATGAGGGGAAAGGGTTTTGCTTTTTCTGACTATGCAATGGGTGGTGGTGGGGGGCAGATATTAGCTTTCTAAGAATTATAATAATAGTTGTTATTTACCTGCTTTATTATTTATGACCTGTTATTATTTTTACTGAAAAATAGATGACATAAAAAAGTAGTGGCATCTGTATCAATGCATTTCTTTCAATGGGGGCCAAAAGCCTCACACACCCATGGAACTTAAATGTCCTAATTACATCATACAACCATGGGGAAGGAGGAAAATACCAGAAGTATATTATAGTCAAATTGCTGAAGTTATAATTTGACCACATTTACCACTGAAGAAAATTACCAAAAAGAGTCATGAGATAAATGTATGCTGTGCCCAAACTAATGGCACCCATCTGTGTGTGTGCATATATATATATATATATATATATATATATATATATATATATATATATATATAGTTATATGTATGTATGTATGTATATATATATATATATATATATATATATATATATAGTTTATATATATATATATATATATATATATATATATATATATATATATATAGTTATATGTATGTATATACATTTTTTATATATATATATATATATTTATATGTATATTTTATATATATATATATATATATATATATATATATATATATATATATATATACACACACACACACACACACACACACACACACACACACACACACACACACACACACACACACACACGCACACGCACACTGTGAATAGCAGTGAGTCTCCAACTGTCATGCAGTTTTTTGTTGTGTTATTGTTTTGGTAGCAACAAGTTATTGTGTAACCTAATAATTCATTGTGACTTTTAAATGAAAATAATGACAGTTTACAAGCTGTCATTACAGTGACTACGTGTTACAGGTGTAATCACAGGCTGTAAGCTATTAGCCTGTTGAACATGTCCTACAAGTTGGCATCTGGGCAGCTGTCCACCTACCCCCACCCTTCCAACCCTTCCAATGACTCTGTCTACAGGCATCTATGGTTATTACCCTTTCTAACCGCCTAGTTTACAGCCCATTATAGGCAGATTCTTAAATACATTATTGAAGGATATGCTGTTTAACTGAAGAAGAGAGCTGTGTCCAAAACATTATTCTGAGAAAAGGAATCAAGAATTTCAATTTAATTTGATGACAAAATGTTTGCAAAAGATGTTTAAAGCCATGGAGAGCCCCCCCCACCACCACCACAATACATATTAATCAACAGCATGGCTAGCATTTATCCCACAACAGCTTGTTGACATTGCATTTAATTAAATCACTTCACAACCATTAAATGCCTATTTTGTTTTAGTTTAGGTGTGAATAAATGAAAAAAATGAAAAAAGATTCATAGTTGATCTGCCAATATGTAAGTAGGGTTTTCCCAGTCAATGAAGGTAATGCTAGTAAGCTAGTACTGTATTGCTTTACATCATGCTCACTGGTGGCATGTTTTATCTCTGCAGATTGTAAAGTATAATCATTCAAAACTGAAATTAAGAATGCTACAGTTCACAGCACGTAAACTCATTTTGCTGCTAAATAATTAGGAACAATTATTCAACCTTGATGTGCAATCTCACATATGGTGTCACTGAGGAAAAAACAGTGAAGACTCTCATGAGAGCGTGTGTAGCTTATGTAAAGTTTAAAGATATGAGGAAAAGGCAGTCAGAGGAGATACTTGAAAATAAGAATAAGCCCACCTACATCAGAAAGACTGAAACAAGTTGGAAAGAAGTGGAAATAATAACATGCAAATGTACTAATTTACTTGTCTTTCTTCACTCACAAAGTTTGACGGGGAAAAGCCCACTTTCAGCGCAGGCCTAGGGAGAAAAGCTCCACCAAAGTACATTTATATTAACAAGTGAATTTAAGAGAATTCTCAGAAAAAGCAACAGTTGCAGTTACCCTGTCATGAAAAAAAACAAAATTTAAAATCCTCTCTCTTGATAATACAACCACTGAAGTCACTTCTTATAGCAAATTATTAGGAGTTATAGTGGATGACAACATTGCTTTTGAGTTACATATACAAAATTGCATAAGAACACCTCACCAAAAATAGGAATGCTTTACAGAGCCAAAAAACTCTCCCCAATGCAATTAAAACTACGCTTGCCACTACTTTTCTCCTCCCCATTCATTTTATGGTGCTCTCATCCTTACTAACCTCCAGACTTCACAAAAATTAAAACTTGAACAATGCTATAACAAAGTTGCTAAATTTGCAGCAAATACCCTTTTCAGAACCCACCACTGTACAGCACTAAAAAGCCAAAATTGGTTAGAGCTGTCTCATCAACTAACATATACACAGCTTCTTATCAGCTATAAAATTATCCAGCATCCATCTGCCTGTGCAGCAATAAAAAACATTCTAACTATGGTCCCAGTCTGTCATTGAGAGCCAGTGACCAAAAACTTCTCTCTGTCTACAAAACCTAGCAAATCTGTTGGCTATTGTCTGTAGTGGCTCTATATTATAACATCAGAAGTTCTAAATAACGAATGCTCCAAACAGAGAAAATGCAGGACCTTGAAGTTTTTTTATCGGAGTACAGTGAAGATTGGAATATTTGCCCTTTCCTCACTATAGTGTGATCTCAGAGTTGGAATATATATTTGTTGGGTTGGGGTGTAGGAGGCGCAACCCCCACAATAACGATTTCAAGGTCCTGCATTTTTGCTCTGTTGAGCGTTTGCTATTTAGAACATTCAATGTTCTAATCTAGACCCGTCAATAGTTGTACAAGGTTGCTAAGACCTGGAACTCCTTACCTGTATCCATCAGGTCAATACCCTTCCTCCCATCTTTCAAAACCACTCTGAATGACTTCCAAGTTAAAATATGGCTCTGTTCTTTCTCAAAACCTGGATAAATTATATCACTAAATGTGGACAAATAGCTTTTCATTCCTTATACCCCCGTAGTCTCCCTTCTTCACTTACTTCCTTACTGCTAATTCTCTTCCTTGACTTTCTCTCTAAATATACCATAAGCCAGTTTTTCCCTCACCTCATTTTGTAATTGTTGTTTGTATTAAGCTAACATACCTTTAGTTTCTGTACAAACTGCCTAAAGTTTCTCTAAATATTAAATGATTGTCATATAACCTGAATCGATTATTAACCAATATTTTATATTATGTCTAATTTGTTATAATCATTAAACTGCAGATGTTTGTTTTATTTTTGAAGATTGTAAAATTATTGGTCTTAAAATGTCTTGTGGTAATTTGAAGCTTTTCTACCCTGGACTCTGCTGAACATGAGGTTTTACCCAGTCAGACCTTCCAATCAAATGTCAATAAATAATCAAATGTCAATAAATAAATACAGTTCTCATGAAACACACATGCTTAGAAGACAGATATGTACAGTTTCATATTTACATAAATATATATAAGTCTGTACAGTTCTGTTAGCTCTAAATTCTTGCAGGAAATAAATGGATTTATACTGTATAAGGGAAAATGCTTTAAGTCAGTTTAGTATTCTTGTATTCTAGTACAGAAAGATTTGCAAAGAATTCAAAGATTTAGGGAAGAGTACAGTGGAGAAGTAATTTATAAAATTATGCAGGGGGATAGTAGTGTTGTACAAGATGATGGTGGTAACAACCTTTAAGTGAGACAGCATGATATACGATTAATTCTATTTAGGCTGCCTGTTCCTAAATGATGTATCTAGAGGGTTTATAATTTAGATATACAGGAATAGAGCAGTGGGGGTGTGTGTGTTTGTAGCCAAGATGCCAGTCTGATAGCAGCAGAAATCCATAGCTCTGCTTAGATTTTAATATCCTGACAGGAAATTTATTTAATTTTTAGAAAAATCTAACTAAAAGTATACTAAAAGATAGATTAACATAGACTCTTTATTATTTTCTAAAAATGAATACATAGTCAAGAGAATTTTGTAATTATTCCTATCAAGAAATTTTCTACTGGAGATCTCAACATGGGCAACTCGAAGAACCCACACCAGGAGAGTGCAGTGAAGAAAGAATTACATCTTATAATAACAAACATCCAAGAACTGTCACAAAAAATGGACAAATCTGAAAACAAAACGAATAGAATCAAACAAGAATGCAGTAAACAACTGGAGCTTCTAAATGGAATAGTAAAAAAACAATCTGAACAGATTCTTGCCTTAGAGGAAACAGTAACTGACCTATATACTTGAGTGACAGAAAATGAACATCACAATGAATTTCTACTGAAACAAAACACCAGACTGACTGTGAAACTGGAAGACCTTGAAAGTAGATCAAGGAGGAATAACATAAGAATATATGGAATTCTGAGAAAGAAGAGGGTGCTAACATGATTCAGTTCCTCAAGAAGTGGTTTACATCAGCACTAAACATGCGTGAATCTCTCTCTTTTGGAATTCGGAGGGCTCATCTGTCCCTGGCAAATCCAGCTTCGTCTCTGAGTTCATCTAACCCCAGGTCTATAATAGATTTCTTTCCTCACAAGAACAGGACTTAGTGCTGAAATCAGCTTGGACTAATTCCCCTATCAAGATGGGTGAAAAAGTTATTTGTTTTGACAATGACTATACTTCTACAGTCTTATCCAAAAGAAAGGAGTGTGTTCCTCTAATTAAGTGCTTGAAAAAAGCCAATATTAAAGCTCAAATTCTTTTCCTTCAAGAATAAAAATCACCTTGCCAGAAGGAGGGAAGATACTTTCTTCCCTACAAGAAGGAGTAGAATTTATCCAAAAGAAGAAAATACTGTCAGACATAGAAGAAATAAAATAGTCATCCCAGAGTTTGAAGAGACAGGCAACAAAAATGGATAGTCTGTAAAGGAAGGAGCAAACAAAGCTAAGAAACTAAAGGACAAATGAATAAATTCCTTCTAATTTTAAAGGCTTTGTTTTATGAATCATAATATATTTGATTCTGGAAAATCTCTATACTGTAAGGTAATGTGAATAATCTTTATTAACTTTCTCTTTTCATTTGTATATCTAATTACATATAGTACTAAGTATTTAAATAACATTCTCTCTCTCTCTTCCTCTCTCTCTCTCTCTCTTCTTTCTTCCTATTCTTTTTTGCTACTAATGTTCCTTTTCTCTTTTTTTTCTAGTGGGTCAGTGGTGGGGTAACAATATGTATCTGATTAATGTTTCTAACTAGATGTTTTAGACTCTTTGTTTAGATACATATAAACATTAATACAGTACATTAATGGTATTTTATAGATGGCTAAATATAACATATATATATATATATATATATATATATATATATATATATATATATATATATATATTTTCCCCCTTGGTCTGGTTAATTGGTGGGTAAATGACTGAAATGTTATAAAATGATTTCTGATTTGAGGCAGCTGTAGTTACTTCTAAAAAGCTGGTTTTATATGAAAGGATTAATTGTTTTATGATGTTGATGTTTTGAGAGGAAACTGGTGGTCTGTGTGACTGTTCTCATTGTGGAGATTCATGACATGCACTGACAAGGCAGCTTGAGTGTTTTTTTTTTGCTTTCTGTAAACTCTAAAAGCTTCAAGATTTGATTTTCCACCAAAAATGCTTTTTTCCTCACTAGTGACAGCTTCTGCTGTGCATGAGCCTATTTAGATACTTTTTAATAAGTTTATGAAGCTGCAGCTTGAGGAAACAACAGTGATGACATCACTTGACCTTTTGAACTTGTTAAATGGCTGTATTTATAATTCTTTTCTCTTGAAATTCTGTTATCCTTCACTTCGATACTTTAAATGGTAAATAATTAGTTCTGATAAAAGTGTTTAACTCCTTTGAAAATACCTATGTTCTTTTATAGATACACACATTCTGCAGATTCAATGACACTTGTAGTAACTAAATGGCATCAAATGAACTAGGAGCTGCATTAGGAAACATTACGCATATTATCATACTTATGTTACATAACTAAACCTTTAGTAACTAAATAGAGGGTTGTGAGGCTATTTTTTGTAATAAGTGTTTTATGTATATATATATATATATATATATATATATATATATATATATATATATATATATATACATATATATATATATTCAAAAGATTCTTACGTGAAAAATGTTACATACATAACTGACAAAATGGTTAAAACATCTGATGTTTCTTGAAAAGTCTTAGAAATATTGACAATCTTCTTCACCTTCAGCTTCTAATGTTTATACATACTTTGATCTGATGTGCATTTTTGACATATTTACTTATCAGAGGTGCTATTATTATAGGTGACATATTCATATAGCTTCAATTATGTTGGACGCTCTCATTTTAATGTATGTTTCATGGACTCAGATTTCTTTAGTTGCTTTTATAATGCTTTTCTTTTTTTGGTTTTATACTATATTCTAAGCAGAGATGGATAATTTGTGTCTTTTGGTTTTGGAGAGGTGGTGGATAGATGGTTTAGTTAAGTTTTTAAACTAAACCAGAAACTTTATGTTTCATGTATGTGTTTGTAAATAGCTTTGGACTGTTGAAAGTAGTGCTTAATACATGTTATACATCCCTGATAAGTACATTTTCAGTAGATTTCAAGTCAACACAGAAGAAAGGTCGTTCAGTAAGTAACAACATACACATTATAGTCAATGGCTTATAAATGTTTATCATTAAATATTAATGGTTTGAACAATAATGTCAAAAGAGCTGGTTTGCTTAAATATATCAAAATGCATGAAGCCCAGATCATTGTTTTTACAGGAAACCCATCTATTAAAAAAAGACCTACAAAAATACTCATTTAATGGCTATACCATTCTGACTGATTCATGTTTTAAGACTAAGAGAAGGGGCACTCTGATTCTATGGAAAAATACATATACTATGCCAAGAATTATAGATACAATTTCAGATAAAGATGGGATGCTAAGCATGGTTATTTTGGAAATCAATAGGAAGTATTACACTTTGATTAATGCATACTGGATACCAGGACTAAGTACTAAATATGCTGACAGATTTCTGGACCTGATTACTTTAAATGCAAAAGGAGAAATTATAGCAACAGGTGATTTTAACTGCCTATTATCAGGCAATGATACTTCTAAAATGGTAAAATAAAACTAACATCTCAAGCCAAGAAGTTAAATGACTTTACAAATCAGATGAACCTTAAAGCTATACATGGTCTAAGAGAACATTATTCCTTATTCTATACTCACTATTCATATCGGTTTGGTACACAAACAAACATTGATAAGGTCTTTGTATCAAATAATATATACTCAAAAATAAGTGACATATCTATAATGACTTATCCACTTTCGGACCATAATGCTATAAACTTTACATTAACTACACATACAGATGATTTAAAATTTCTACAGAGAATTTCTGCTTACATAACCAAGTTAAAAGACTTTAGGGAATGGATAATGAAAGAAATAGACATGTTTATGGAAACAAATAATAATGGTGAAGTGACTGATACTATACTATGGGACGCCTTTAAAGTGTATATATATGGTAGAATAAAATCTTGGTACCTTAAAAAAAAAGGAGAGAGTGGGACAAAGAACTTTTAGACTTACAAAAAATAGGGAAGATAAAAATGTACTCAAAACCAAATAACAAAGTAGCACATAATGAAATTACTAAGTTAAATCAAAAATTAGAAGTTTTGAATCATAAGGTAGCCATAAACCTGGAAAAATTGAAAATACAATCTTATACTGTAAATCCCAAATATCTACATAAAATAGTGGTAAAAAAAAAAACAATCAAAATCTTATTAATGAGATTAAATATAAAAGTGTTGGTTCAATTAAGAATACATCTAACCTAATGGGCATATTAGAAGTGTTCAAAAACTACTATAAAGATATAAATAATAACACACCACTTTTGAAGACTGATAATGTAATGAATACTTTTATTCAAGAAAATATAACTACTAAGGTGTCAAGGTAACAAAATAACATATTAAATAAACAGAAGTGAAAGAGCAAATAAAAAAATGTAAAAGATAATAAAGCTCCAGGACTGGATGGAATAATTCCTGAACTGTAAGATTTTTCCTGAATATATAATAAAGAAAATGATGAGTGCCTTTACTATGGTTAAGGAAAAATGTATAACACCCTCATTGTGGAAATATTCAATTATCTCCCCCATTTTAAAACAAGGTAAGGACCCCAAATCTTGTGATTCATATAGACCAATTTCATTATTAAACACTGAATATAAAATTTTTATGACAATATTAGCCAATAGGCTAAAGAAAATATTACCTAATCTAATACATAATGATAAGACAGGGTTCATTCTTCATAGAAAAGTACAAGATGTTATCTTTCGGCTTTTCCCGGTTAGGGGTCGCCACAGCGGAACTCTGGTCCGCTAATGATTGACAGTAGATTTTTCACGAACACCGAGGTGCTAGCTTGACGTTCAACCTTCAATGAAGGCAAGCCTATTAACACATTCCTTTGAATGCCCACCCAACCATGGGGAGGACATGCAGACTCCACACAGAAGGCACTCCCTGTACTTCAGCCGAGAATCGAACAGGAGAACCTCTTGCTGTGAGGCAACAACGCTACCGCTGCACCACCGCGGAAGTAGAAACAACATTATTAAATTACTATAATTAATAGACATAGCATGCAAATACAAAAAACAACAAACTATTATCAGCCTAGACATAGAAAAGGCTTTTGATTCTATTAGTTGGTCTTATCTACAAAGAATTCTGATTGGTTTTGAATTCTCCTCAGATTTTGTCAACTTATTAATGAAAATTTATAGTGGGGCACAAGCTTATGTGAAAATCAGATCATGTCTACCCTCACCACTAGAACTCCTCAAGGGAACTAGACAAGGTTGTCCTTGTCACCATTATTGTTTGCTCTTTCAATGGAACCTTTTGCTACATATATCAGAAACAAGCAAAATATAAAAGGCTTTCAAGTTAATAAGGACTATTGTCCTAAGATACAATTATTTGCTGATGATATGTTGTTAACGTTGGATGATATTGAAGGTTCTTTGCATGATGTTAGAAATACCATAAGCAAGTTTGAAAGAATTTCAGGGCTTAAATTTAATCATAATAAATCCAAAACATTACTAATTAACAAAAGAATCAACAAAAACCTAAGAGAGAATAGCCTGTTTAATTGGGAGAATGATGTATTAGAATATGTGGGTGTCAGTATAAAGATTACATGGAAAGAGTCTGTTAAACTAAACTACAATAATTTAATAACCACCATTAGTGAACTAATCAAAAGATGGAATAAAATGTTCTTCACAATGGAGGATAGGGTCTCTTTAATTAAATGATAATTTTACCTACAATTTTGTTTTATATACAGTCATTGATACTATTCCCTCCCAAAAACGTATTTAAAACATTAGATTCCATGCTACTTAAATTTTTATGGTTCCCCTTAAAACCTAGGATTGCATATAAATGGCACATTAGAGCTTGGAACAGTAATATAATAGTATTCCCTAGCTTAGATCTTTATTCCACATCAGTTATAATTAATGTAATCTTACATTGGCTCTCACCTACCTATATATCTGGCTGGAAAATAATACATGAGATTCATATAACTGATGTCAGAACTATAGAAAACCAATTTAAGGAACAATACAGAATAAGTAGAGTTCAATTGGCTTTTACATGAATTTTGTTTATTTAATAAGAAGTTTGAGCATTTTTCTTATGGCATTAATCAAATATTTAATAACTTTATAAAAATATAATTGATTGCATTCACAACATTAAATAATTCCTTTTTCTTATATTCCATATAGCATACTCCCCTGATTGCCCAGATTCTTTCAACATTAATGCGATGCAAACATTAAAGGAAAAGTAACTATATTCTGGCATAAGTTTATTGAAAATAAGAGTATTAACCCACTAAACTCTCTTCTATGTAGCTTTGATAATAGTCAAGACAGTTGGTTGTTTATACACTCATTACTTTATAGAAAACAAAATGAGAGTATTAATCAACCTATAGACTGAAACTATAGCTAGTTTGATCCAACTTTTTATTAGGTGTCTTGAAAAGACAGATGATCAAAAATTAAGTATCTCACCTATCTATAAGATACTAAGAGAAGACACTCTAAAGTTTGATTCAGATTTTTGGAATTACTATGTAAAGATTAATGGAGAACAAATATCTGATGAATCCAAAAAACTGTTATTGAAATCTATGCATGGTACCTCTTCTTCATTACATTGGAGATTGCATACATGGAAATTTAGTTGGATGAAGTTGTGGTGAGTATACCCAAGGGTGAGAGACTAGTGATTGGAGTGGACTGTAATTGGCATGTTGGCTAAGTGAACAGAGGGGATGAGGAGGTGATGGGTAGGTATGGTGTTAAGGAGAGGAATGCAGAAGGTCAGATGATTGTGGATTTTGCGAAAAGGATGGACATGGCTGTGGTGAATACATATTTTTAAGAAGAGGGAGGAGCATAGGGTGACATACAAGAGTGGAGGAAGATGCACACAGGTGAATTATATGCTATGTAGGAGGGCCAGTCTGAAGGAGATTGGAGACTGTAAAGTGGTGGCAGGGGAAAGTGTAGTTAAGCAGCATAGAATGGTGGTCTGTAGGATGACGTTGGTGATTAAGAAGAGGAGGAGGAGTGTGAAAGCAGTGCCAAGGATTAAATGGTGGAAGTTAAAAAAGGGTGATTGTGAAGTGGAGTTTAGGGAAGAGTTAAGACAGGCACTGGGAGGCAGTGGAGAGTTACCGAATAGCTTGGTAACTACAGCAGAACTAGTAAGGGAGACTGCTAGAAAGGTGCTTGGTGTGACATCTGGACAGAGGAAGGAGGACAAGGAGACCTGGTGGTGGAATGAGGAAGTACAGGATATTATACAGAGGAAGAGGCTGGAGATGAAGAAGTGGAATTGTCAAAGAGATGAAGAAAGTAGACATGAGTATAAGGAGATGAGGCGCAGGGCAAAGAGAGAGGTGGCGAAAGCTAAGGATACGGCGTATGAAGAGTTGTATGAGAGATTGGACACTAAAGAGGGAGAAAAGGACCTGTACCGATTGGCTAGACAGATGGACAGAGCTGGGAAAGATGTGCAGCAAGTAAGGGTGATAAAGGATAGTGAGGGAAAGGTACTCACAAGAGAGGAGAGTGTGTTGAGTAGATGGAAAGAGTATTTTGAGAGGCTGATGAATGAAGAGAATGAGCAAGAGAGAAGGTTGGATGATGTGGAGATAGTGAATCAGGAAGTGAAACAGATTAGCAAGGAGGAAGTAAGGACAGCTATGAAGAGGATAAAGAATGGAAAGGCTGTTTGCCCAGATGACATCCCAATGGAAGCATGGAGGTGCTTAGGAGAAATGGCAGTGGAATTTTTAACTACATTGTTTAATGAAATTTTGAAAAGTCAGAGGATGCCCGAGGAGTGGAGAAAAAGTGTTTTGGTACCTATCTTTAAGAATAAGGGTGATGTGCAGAGCTGCAGTAACTACAGAGGGATAAAATTGATCAATCACAGCTTGAAGTTATGGGAGAGAGTAGTATAAGCTAGGTTAAGAAGGGAGGTGATGATTAGTGACCAGCAGTATGGTTTCATGATAGGAAAGAGCACTACAGATGCGATGTTTGCTCTGAGAGTGTTATTGGAGAAATACAGAGAAGGTCAGAAGGAGTTGCATTGTGTCTTTGTAGACTTGGAGAAAGCATATAACAGGGTGACTAGAGAAGAGTTGTAGTATCGTATGAGGAAGTCGGGAGTGGCAGAGAAGTATGTAAGAGTGGTACAGGATATGTACGAGGGTAGTGCGACAGTGGTGAGGACTACAGTGGGAGTGACAGATCCATTTAAGGTGGAGGTGGGATTACATCAAGGATCAGCTCTGAGTCCTTTCTTATTTGCAGTGGTGATGGACAGGTTGACAGATGAGATCAGACAGGAGGCCCCGTGGACTATGATGTTTGCAGATGACATTTTGATCTGTAGTGAGAGTAGGAATCAGGTTGAGAAGACTCTGGAGAGGTAAAGATATGCTCTAGAGAGCAGAGGAATGAAGGTCAGCAGGGCTAAGACAGAATATATGTGTGTAAATGAGAGGGAGGGTAGAGGAATGGTGAGGATGCAGGGAGTAGAGTTGGTAAAGTTGAAAGAGTTTAAATACTTGGGATCAAAAGTTCAGAGTAATGGTGAATGTGGAAGAGAGGTGAAGAAGAGAGTACAGGCAGGGTGGAATGGGTGGAGAAGAGTGTCAGGAGTGATTTGTGACAGACGGGTACCAGTAAGAGTGAAAGGGAAGGTCTATAAGACAGTAGTGAGACCAGCTATGTTATATGGGTTGGAGACAGTGGCATTGACAAAAAGGCAGTAGTCAGAGCTGGATATGGCAGAGTTAAAGATGTTAAGATTTGCACTCGGTGTGACTAGGATGGATAGGATTAGGAATCAGTATATTAGAGGGTCAGCTCATGTTGGACAGTTTGGAGACAAAGCAAGAGAGACGAGATTGCATTGGTTTGGACATGTGCTGAGGAGGGATGATGGGTATATTGGGAAAAAGATGCTAAGGATGGAGCTGCCAGGTAAGAGGAAAAGAGGAAGGCCTAAGATAAGGTTTATGGACGTGGTGAGAGAGGACATGCAGGTGGTTGGTGTGACAGAGCAAGATGCAGAGGATAGGAAGAAATGGAAAGAGATGATCCGCTGTGGCGACCCCTAATGGGAAAAGCTGAAAGATGATGATGAGGAGTTTCTATACTCCACATAAAATAAATCTTATACTCAAAAACAGTGAAAGTAAATGTTGGAAATGTGATGAATTACTAAAGGCCAACTGGGTTCACGTGTTCATTGAATGTGGAAATGTTGTTCAGTACTGGAAAGACTTCAGATATTTTTTAAAGGCTTTATGGTCTGATAACTGTAATACTTCTAACTCACTAATCATACTCAATGTTCCTATACCTAATGTAATACCTAAATCTCAGATTCAGTTACTCTGGTCAATTCTTGAAATTGCCAGAAAAGTTATTACTTTGAACTGGTAAAGTAAACAAGATTTGATGTTTAAAGAATTTATTAATTTATCAAAAGTTATTTGTAAAAAAGAACTGCAAACCATTTGTTATAGAACTAATAACATTACTCATAAAAAATAGCATGGCAAAAATTGGAAAACCTTTTGAACAAATACTGATAACTTCTCATGGATAAAATGATTGTTTATCATGGATAAATGTAAATATTGTAAATAGTTTTGTTAATGATTTATTGTATTTGTTATATGTACATTTGCATATATTTATTATGAAAACAAAATAAAAATGTTTTTGGAAAAAAGGAATAGAACAGTGGATGGGGGCTAATTAAAAAAGATGAGAGAAGGATTGTTAGAGAGAGTGTGAAGAGTATTGATTTGAGTTCAGGGGGAAAGTTATTAGGGGTGTATTGACTCAAGTACAGGATGGAAAAAAGTTAGAGATAGGTAATATAGAATTAAATAATTTCACTAGAGGTCTCGACCTGGTGTTGGAACATGAGGTAAAGGTTTTGTTCTTTTAGATTGTCAGAACAGCTTACAAGCTGGCACATACTATCTGCCCCTATTTGCCCTACCACTCCTCCACCTTAATATGCCCCAGTCTGCTCTACCACAATCTGCCCTACCACTGTTACACCTTTAATAACTTTAAAGATACTGCAGGAACATTTTGTCTTCTTAAAGGCTCTGCATGTGGTATGAGTACTTTTTGTTGTTTAGTATGGTCTGAATCAATACTTTCCACCCTTGGCAAATACACAATCTAAAAATCAACAAGTAAAATATTCTGGCAAGTAAATATAAAGTGCTCCTTAACCTTGATCTCAATATGCAAGGTTTCAAAAGTGATTTGTACTATAAAGGCAGTGGTGCATTGTCACAGTTTTATATTCACCCTTTTTGAATGGAAAACAATATATTTCTGAAGCAACTGAGTATACAGCTCCTTGAAGACTGCACATTTTTTGAAGTTTTAAATTCCTAATTTCAGGTGTTATAGCATCAAGAATTTACCTTTTAAGACAATACTCATTCACTTACTTAGTTGCAGCTCTCTTCCCTCACTACCCTAGATAAAGGTGCAGTTTGGAAATGTTCTCCCTTTACCATTCCGTAGGATGCATTCAAAGAGTTACTGATCAGTAGAAGGTTTGGTTATGTACTGTCATTAACACTAACATCAAACTTGAAGTATCACCCTTTAAAGTATTTGTCACATTTGACTGTTAACACTTTAATGGCCTCTCAGGTTAAGAAATTAAGTACCGACATTTCTAGGAAAATCGTCAAAAAGAACTGAAACTCATTGACTGTGATTTTTCAACACGTTTCAACAATTTCTCTGCCTTTAAACAAAACTGAATCCCTCAAACCAAATTCTCACCGTCCAATATCCCTGGGTATAAATCTCTATACAGAGGATTGGATGACTTTACTATGAAATAATAGGTAAACTATTAGACTATGTAGAGAATGATTAGCACATTTCAAAAGTCTGTTTTGAATGAGCTATGTTCCCTAAGTCTTAGCGACTGCAAAATATTATAAGAAATGTTTTATATTCCTTCTAAAAAAGATTTAACTGTACAAGAAACAGGTTCATAGGAAGTTACTAGGCTATTGGCCATAGGGCCTTTATAAGCCTAGACATGTTGTGTCCTTTTCCCTTATTGACCAAGTTGTATGGTCTATATTTGCAGCACAAGTCTATGACTAGCACCAACTCCCTTTATCCAAGAGGGACATAGGTAACACCCCCAGGGCAAATTTACAGTCTCCCATCCAGTTATCTAAGTTACACTTAAATAGCAACATTGAGGAGCTCTGTTTTATGTGACTTGGGAGTCTGTTACAGAGGAGTAGCAATCTCTGGGATAAATATCTGCCTCTTCAGCATGTCCTGTTAATGTCGCAGGTTATGTTAAGATCCTTAGAGTGAGTGAATCTTGTACCATTTGACTTGTGGATGTGCAGCATTTCCATTAGGGCAGGGTCTGAGACTGCTCTGTAAGATACAGAGTACAGTGACAGGGGCTTCAGTCTGTCCATGTAGATCATGTGTTGAAGACCCTGAATTTTCTTGGTGAGAAACCTCTGAGGTCTCTCGAGCTGCTGTAGGTGTCTCGTAAGGTACACACAGAAGGGAGCATTGTACTCTATTAGTGGTCTGATGAGGGGTGAGTACAGAGGAGTTATAACATCCTTAGCTCTGGATGTGATGTCCTTACTTATGAGAAGTGCAACATAGAAGGCCTTCCTTACCATTGTGGACACTTGGGGATCAAAGTTAAGGTTTCTATCAACCTGCGTTCCCAAATCTCTCATGATAGGGTTTGAGCTAAGGAGAGTACTGTTAATATTGCAATTTGCAGGGACTTCCTCTTTGCTGAAAGGGATGATAATGCATTTTTTTGCATTTAGTTTAAGTCCATGGCTTTGCCACCAATCATTTGTTTGTGTAAGCCCCTTTTGTAGTACATTAACATAAATGGGGGACTCATTGACTGCACCCAGTTTGCAGTCATCAGCGGACTTGGTAAGCCAGGCCATCTATTTTCACCTGGACTTCTGAGAAATAGATTCCAAACAGTAGGGTGCCCAGTACAGATCCTAGTGGTACACCACTGGTAACTGGTCTGCTGGTAGAGGTAAAATCACCAACTTTGACTGTATGCATTCTGTCAGTAAACCAGTTGGCTACCCATCTAGTGACAAATGGGTTAATTCCCAGCTGGGTGAGTTTCTCAATGATGCCTGAGTGGGGGATTGTGTCAAAAGCCTTGGCTAAGTCAAGATAGGCTATATGTACCATTTTGCCTTCATCGAGGGCTTTGTTGTCATTCTCAAGGATGTCCACCAGGTTTAATAAGCATGAGCTACCCTTAATGAAGTAAAATTGGGTCAGATCAAGAGTTTGGAGGTCACCTATGTCTTTGCTAATAAGGTCCATGATGCTGGAACAAAACCAGTACTTAGACTGTGGTTGAAGAGAGTGGCAAGTGGTTACACTAGGTCCTGTTTTAGACCATTTAGTAGGCAGCCTGGGATGTTATCTGGTCCCATACAGGCTGTGGTTTTGGCCATAGAGAGTGCAGTTATGACCTGCTCTTTGGAGATACGAGGTAGAGGACTGTGACAGGTATGCTTTGGGATATGTCTGGTGGGGATGGGGGGGTGAGGTTTGTGCCAAATCTCTCTGCTAGCAGGCTGGAGATGTCCACAGGGTCAGTATGAGTGGCCCCGTCCTCTACTAGTTCAGCACAAAACTGGGCCTTCCCTTTTAAATTTCTGATGTAGCTAAAGAATGTTTTGTGATTATCCTTAACTAAAGATGCTAGTTTTCCTTCATAATTGGCTTTAGAGGACTTTACAAGATATCTAATTTGCTTGTGCTAGCTGTGGAGGGTGTCCTTCCTCTCCTGAATCAGTTCCCTCTTGTTCTTGGACATTAGTTTCTTCCTCTTGTTGTATAACCTATTTATGATTGATGCCCACGAGGGTGGCTTGTTTCTTTTTTTTTTTTGTGAGGACCTTGTTTTGATCCATTCAGGTACAGCTGAGTCTATATATTTGTATAGGTGTTTATACAGGGCATTTCTATACATCTCTGTATGAGTCATTTCTGATAGTGGTGGCAGGGGGTTTGAAGCTATTTTTGCCATTGCTTAGGAGGCTATAATTTGCTTTGGAGAAATCTTTCATCCTTTTTGCTCTTGAGGTGGGGGGGATAGGTATGATCATTACTTTAAATGAGACTGATTTATGATCAGACCTTACCAGGAAGGGCAACACATAGTGGGTAGTGCAGAGACCCCTTCTGTTGGTGAAAACTAAGTTTGGGACATTTGAGCCACTTGTGGGGGTGCAGACTATGTGTTTCAGAGCATTTATGTTAACAAAGTCCAGGAACCTTAGTGTGAGTGTATTTGTACTCATATATGACTCCCAATTGATGGAAGGATAGTTGAAATCACCCATGACCAACGTGTTTGGCTGTATAGCGAGTCGCTCAAGTAGGTTCAGGTAGGCAGAGTAGTTCTCATGGTTCATGGTGGAAGACCTATAGCTAACAATGATATGGAGGGAGCTTTTACCTACAGTTATTTGGACTTAAAGTAGTACTAGGGAGTCATACTGTTTGGCCAGTCTTGAGGTGTATTTTTCTTTAATGAAGATGGATAGACCTCCACCTTTGATTCTTTCATGCTCGTTTTGAGGTCTGAACGTGTGGAAGGCATTGCAGCTTTGCATGGCTGGGGTGTTTCTGCAGCCTCAAACCATGTCTTTGTGACTGCACAGACATCACTAGCTTCAAAAAGGTAAGGAATGCTTCAGATTTAGACTCCTAGCATTAAGTAGCATAACCTTGAATTTGTCTCTAGTCAATTTTTTTATGTTGGGAATTTTGTTGTTATGACATTGCCTAAAAAAGGCACTATGGGGGAGGCAAGTAGCTTTGCCAGTAACCAAAAGCCAAGAGCTAACAGGTAAAGACCATTCTCTGGCAAAGCAGCATGGTCTGTCGACCATATCTTCCCAAATCTGTGACTAATATTGACTCTAACTTTCCCATTGAACAAAAAGATGCAGATGTTCTAATTCTCCTATATCTATCAAAGAAGTAATAGGAAATGCCATGGCATGTATCTTTTGAGTATCATAGGTTAAAGATAAGGTACTGTATTCAGTGTCTGTATTTTCTTATTTATTGCATACTATAGGAGAGCTATGCATTATAAAATGTTTTAAAATGATTGCTTATTTTTACATATTTGAGTACATGCATCATCAGTTTCCTTCTTTAATTATGTGTGCAATATCTCTTACCTGTGTCCCTGATGAAAATGGGCTTTACACAACACACTAACCCAGTCAAGAAAATATAAATAAATAAATAAAATAAAGCACAGTGCCATGATGGTGTAAGTGTTACAAAAAACTGGGCAGCATGTGGCTCATGTTCAGGTTTCCTTAATCTATTACTGTTTGCAGACTCACTATTTGCTTGGTGTCCTTCCCTTTTAGAAAGTTAAGCCTTTAATATTCAAGGATACAAATACTCAAGAAGGGGTTCTGAATATTATTTTATTTTTATTATGAAGGCAGTTCTGAAACCCTTCAGCATACTGATGCATTTCACTAAACAATATGGAAGCTGCTCCCCACCAAAATACCAGCTTGTGATGTGGAAAAAAATATGAAGATGAATTCTAAGCCCTGAACAGGATGCTTTGTCAAGGGCTGAAATGCTTCTAACCAAGTTCATGCCACTCTTCTGTATATAGTGAAAATAAAAAAAATGTTCCTGACCCCTTCATAGGTATTTGTCATCATCATCATCATCAACCCCCTTTTTCCAATTTTCTACATGGGGTCGGGGTATTGTGTTAACTGTCACGATCTCTCTCGATTCAGTGCCACACTCCTGCCTTCTTCAACACTCATGCCTGACTGTCACAGATCTTCTCATACACAATTCATCCACCTCTTTTCTCTTACTTTCTTCCTGTCTGTCCCAAATCTTCTTTACTATATTGTCTTCTGCTTTTCTGCACATGCGTCTGAACCACTGAAATTTGTTCTCTTTAATCTTTTCTGCAATTGGAGCTACTTTGGCTTCTGCTCTTATGTCATCATTTCTTTGTCCCACAGTGTGCATCCTACCACCCATCTCAGATACTTTATCTCCATCACCTCTAGCTTCCTCATCTCTTTGCTTTTATTGCCTAGGTTTCTGTATCATACAATAGTTCTGGTCGCACCAGTGTTTTGTAAACCTTACTTTTTAGCTTCTTTCCCATACTTCTCTCATTCACTACACCTAAGACTATGCCAGTTGGCTGCAGCCCCTCTGATTTTAGGTTTACCTGTTCATTCAGACTTTTCTTCTCCTCAACCAACCCTCTCCGATGCTTGAAGCTATTAACCTGTTCCACTATCTTCTTTTCTATCTCACTTCTCAGCTTCTTCTGATTTACCCAGTTTGCTGCTATTACCACTGTCTAATCTGTGCTTAGTTTCATCCTATGTGCCTTCAGTTTTGCATTCCATTCCCCTATCCTTTGCAATATTAAAGGCATTTGACTGAAGGACTTTTTGTTTGTTTTTACCCCTCGTTGTAATAAGGTTCACACCTCATTTTACCTTAGCTGTGCAACTAGGCATGGCTGCCCTTTATGTTGCTTCTTATTTAACTTGGTTTTAGAATCTCTGATAAGATGTGTTGATTAACAGTAATCTTTATTACTAGTCTCAGTATGCCACGTTCCCTTAAAACTTCCATTATGTGCAGGCAACATCTCTTTCCCCCATCTTTTCTTGTCACAGTCATACACACCAATGGACTTTAGAGTTTTTCTAGCTACAGACTAAACACAGAAAAATATTATGTTTCTCCCCTTAACCATCACCTGTCTTCAAGAGGTATAGCACAGCTGAACAACAGATGGGCTCTTTATGGACTGAGATACTGATGTAGTTTTGCCAGTCATGATATTCAACTGATGAAAAAGTAAACATTTGAAAAGCTCAGAAAAAAAATTGTTTCCAGCCTAGATAGGTGTACCTTTCTTTCACTGCTTGGTTAAGTGAGTGTACATAGGGTGAAACTAGTTCAGTTATTATGCCGCTTCACATATTTCTATACATCCTATCCTGCTTAATATATACTAGTTCTCCCAGTAATTTACAGCCATCAGACAATGTTTCTAAATGAATGGAGGTCGTAGAAATGCATATATACAAACAGGTTTCTCCTATTTCTAAAGGTACCATTTAGGCTTCTACTTCTTTTATTTATATTTTTATTGGTGCTTAAGTCTAACAGCTATCTTAACTACTGTGAGGCATTTTAAGAACAAGCCTATCAACCTTATAGACCTTAATATTGACAAGTCACTTTTATTATATTGCAAGACTAATACTGATGCATTTTTTTCATCTTACATCTCATCAGTTACTTATCATCTTGAAGCATTACCTGAATGGTTTCTAAATCAATTTGATCTTGCTTCTGTAACTATTTATTTGTTGCTCCTAGGATAGATATAATCAAGAAATGATCTTAACCTCATGCTTTATCAAGCCATAGAGGTTTTCCTTTTCATTATCTTAACTGACTTTGTGTGAAGTATCATACATTTTTATAAGTGGTAGGCTGCTATGTAGAGTTGTGAAACATTCCTGTCATAGCTTAGGCAAAGGTACATTCATCCATCTGTGAGGAGCTGGCTGCTCTAAGGGCAAATGACCCAATGGTATGAAGACTGGATCCCTAAATAAAAGAGAATTCAGATTTGGGTATAAACTTCATGGTCTCTATAAATCTGTTTATCACTAAGTGTTTCATACTAATTGTGAACTATATGGCTGTTAAGCTTGGACTATTTAAACTAAAACCTGCAATCAACTTAAAAAGTAGCAGGTATCAATTAAAGCAGTACCTACTCTACAAATGAAATGCATAAACCTTTAGTACCTCTCCCCAATTCATATATAGATTTTATGTCAATGCTAAGATATTTTCTAAAATATGGCCCCTTGGATTCTGATTCTGATCATGTGCTGTGGTTTTGTAATATTGTATAAAACGTGGGAAATGATTCAGTCAATTGGTAATCCCATTTTGGGTAAGAACATTACATCTACTAATGAGTCAAGCCTTTTTAACATCCCTTCACTTGATTTCAACAAAGATGCAGATGCAGTCAAAAAACTTCCTTGGGAATCAATCTGCTACAAAAAAAAAAAAAAAAAAAAAAAAAAAAAAAAAAAAAAAAAGTGGAAACAAGGCAGCATATCAATGATTAGTGAATAGAAGTCAGAACTATATTCTCATCCACGAGGTTAAATGAATTGTGTTCCTTCCTCGGACCAAAGCAACAGAGTAGAATAATTTCAATTATTACTAAAATTCAGAGATGAAGGAACAGTAAACATAAGGTTCAAGATGAGTTACTAAGAGTAAGGATGTCTCACATAGTTTTATTATTGGTACATCAGTCTCTTGGAAATGACTGACTATAAAAATTCTTGTTCAAGAGCACTTGATGCCCTTCTATAAGTTTCTCCTGTTTTCACCACACAGTGAAAGGCATTATTTATTTTTGTTACCTTTTGTTCTTATGGTTATCCTGTTATTTTTTACTTACTGAAATGCCAGTGAAACATATTAAGTTGAAAAAGAGAAGCTTTATAAATGATATATTTTGTAAGAGACATCAAAGTATCACAGCAAAAATCACTAGTTAAAAATTAGGTAATTCAAGGAAATTAACATTCTAATCAAGAACTATTGTTTGACAATTTACATGAAACCTATCCTAACAAGCAAAGGGATGCCAGAACATTGCAGGGCTGCTGATGGTGAAAAAAATGTTAGCATATTAATAGTGAACTAGACGATGGTGCTTTTTATCAACAATAAGTGATTAGCAAAAACAGAGGGGTGTAACAGCAGTGCTCACTCATCAAGCGTTCATTACTTCATCTGCTTGAATATGAGAAGATTTTCATGGCCTGAGTTTGTCCCTTTCCCCCACTGTTGTACACCCTGGATCTGTAAGTAAGGGGATGAAGGGGGTTAGGGGGGTTGCATCTGAACACAGAATACAAAAAAGTGCTAGAATTTAAACATTTGCCATATTGCACAAATGGGGCAAGAGTGGCTTGTAGTAGACAAAAAACAGACAGTATGTCCAATGACTTATATAAACTACTATACTATCTGGAGGTTAATTAAAAACTTAATATACTAAAACTATAACTTGTAGCGAATGGACGATTATTAAAATTACATGTCTTAATGTTAAAATATGAAAGAACAAACTGCCACCGCTTTTTTAAATTAATGAAACCATGACATAACCACTTATCTGATCCACTTAAGATAACTTTTAACATTCAAATCTTCCATTCGTTACAGGTTATAGTTTTAGTATGTCCAATGAGTCAGAACATTTTAAGAAAAAAATCCACCATTTCCTCTACCCAGTTAAGTTAAAATATAAGCTTTAATTCCATTGTTTATTATACAGTTAGAAAGGATACTGTAAAAACTTCAACTAAAATACATCATTTGAGCCTAATAAGATTAACCAGTAGAGAAATTAAAAAAAAAACACATTGTCAGATAGCTTATCCATGTCTAGATACATTATTTTCAGTCCTCAAGAGGGCATCAATCTAGATACATTCATTTCCAGTCTTTGAGAGGGCTGGAATCTAGACACATTCATTTCCAATCTCAGAAAAGTCAGTAATCTAAATATGTTCATTTCTAGTCTTGGAGAGGGCAGTAATGAAGACATGTTCATTCCCAGTCTTGCAGAGGTCAGTAATCTAGATATGCTAATTTCTAGTACTGGAGAGAACAGTAATCTAGACATGTTCATATTCAGTCCTGAGGAGGGTTGTAATGCAATACTGGTGCAAAGCCAGCATCATTCTCATTTTAAAGGAAAAGGTAATATATTAGATCAAGTAGATGTAGCCCAAAAAAACAGACAAGCTAACAAAAACAAATGGTTAGAAACAGGTTTAATTGACTTTCATAGGCTAAATGTTCAAAACAAAATACCATTCTTGTAGATGGAGTAGGTCTCCAGAAATACACAGACTGCCTTTTGTGTGTGGTATTATCTTTGCCATTGATGAAGGTCTACATGTTGTTGTTTTAAACTTCACTTTCAGAGGCTCTTTTAATTGAGTTGATACTTCTGTTGTGCTTAATAAATTGCATCATCTAACTATTACATCATCCTAAACTCTGTGAATTATTACTTGATTAGTAACAGTGCTTCTCAATCTTATTGCAATAAATCTGGACAAAACAAAAAATAAGAGGGTGACAAAGACCCCAAAATAGGGTGGGCAGATTTTAATTGTTGTTCCTGTAAACTTCAAAAGTTGCTAGAACAGCTTGTGCATTAGCATGCATTTTTCCAAAGGATATGGTGTTTGAAACTTAAAACTTCTGTTATATTTAATGATTTAATTTCTCACTAATTTGCTAGAAAACCACAAAATGTATGAAGGACACAACAAAATTATGAGGCAAAAATCTGAATATTCTGCCAAAATCTAGACAGCTAAATAATTAGTGTTAGTAACTCATTATTGATTAAAAAAATTGTAGTTATGTCAGTCAGGAAAGAAATATGGCAGCTGTATGGGACCCTATCTGTTTAATCTTTAAACCCAAGATTTTTGCACGCCTTCATCTTTTTAAGCTCAATATGGTGATGATATGAAATTAGGAAAATTATTAAAAATGGTTAAGATTAACTTAGTGTTAAGTTTCAAAAATTTTCCATTGATTTAAAACCTGTAAAGATCCATTACTACTGAATGAAAAATATCACGTGGAATGCTTACTGGCACAAATTTAGATTTAAAAATTCTGTGAAACATTTCTTGCTTCTATTTTTGTTATATTTAAAACACAGGTTAGAATTTTGGAGTAAAATATGGTCTCTATAAAAAAAAAAAAAAAAAAAAAGAAAATATGAACTGGAGGTATCCAGATATATTACTTTAAGCACATTGAAGGACTTCACTCTCTTTTTTTATATAGAAAGGTTAATGGCATTAGAATTAGACAGCCACACTTGCAAAAGACTAAGAGATAACCATATTTTGATTTAAACAACAATTAAAATGATTTTGTCTTCCACTGCTCAGGGCTTAGTAACCATCTAACAAATAAGCAAATGAGGGAGGGTAATTTATAAAGTATGAAATTATGAAACTTCAGTACAAACTGTGTTGATGTCATAGGTTCATAGGTTCATAGGTAGATACTAGGCTATCTGCCCTAGGGCATTTATAAGCCTAGCCAGAGTGTATTTGGCTTCCACCTCCCTATTAGATTAGCCTACTGTGCCTCTGTAAAGTAGGTCACAGAAGGTACACTTTTAAGATTAGTTTACTGTGCCTCTGTCTAGCAGGAACACAGAAGAGATCCCAGGGGTGAATTTGCGATTTCCCATCCACGCGTCCAGATTTTGCTTGAAGACGGTCAGCAAGGGGCTATGTCTAACATGAATTGGGATTCTATTCCACAGTGAGGGGAGCCTCTGGGAAATGAATCTGGCCCTCCAGCATGTCCTATTTATTTTTGTGCTGAGGTTTAGGTCCCTGGAGCGTGTAGCTCTAAGGGACTTGGATTTTTTGAGGTAGAGCATGTCCATTAATTCTGGGTTTGACATGGCTTTGTACATCAGGCATAGATCGCCTCTGAGTAGGCAGTAAGCAACTGAGTAGAGCTGGAGTTTCTTTAGTCGAGCTGCATAGGACATCTGTTTGTAGCCCATGATCCTCTTGGTGAGGTACTTTTGGGGCCTCTCCAGTTGCTGCAGGTGTCGGGTAAAGTACATCCCAACAGGGGCATTGTATTCAATTATGGGCCTGATGAGTGATGAGTAGAGGGGCACAATGACCTCTCTTGATCTAGATGCGAACACTTTTGTGATAAGGTGGGCTATATAGAAGGTCTTTCTAACCACTTTGGCAACGTGATTATCAAAGGAGAGATTACTATCTACATTGGTCCCCAAATCTCTAATTACTTCTTCTGTGCTTACTGGATTACCACCTATGTGGTAATTTGTGGCCACCTTGTTCTTCCCAAAGGGGATGATGATGCACTTTTTAGCATTTAGCTTGAGGCCGTGGCTCTGGCACCAAGCATCCATCTCTGTGAGACCCTTTTGGAGGATGCTTGTGTCAGCTGGAGATTCGATTATGGCCCCCAGTTTGCAGTTATCTGCGAACTTTGTCAGCCATAATCCCCCCGTGTTAGCCTGAACCTTAGAGAAGTATATACCGAACAAGAGAGGTCCCAGAACTGAGCCCTGTGGGACGCCACTTGTAACTGGTTTGGATTCGGTCATGGCACCTGTGATTCTGACCATGTGGGTTCTATCTCTGAGCCAGTTTGCAACCCATCTTGTGATATAGGGGTTGATATTTAAGCTGGTAAGCTTATTTATGATGCCCGAGTGGGGTATTGTGTCGAAGGCTTTTGTGAGGTCCAGGTAGGCTGTGTGGACTACCTTGCCCTCATCTATGGCTTTGGTAACTGTTTCAAAGAAATCAACTAGGTTTAAGAGGCAAGATCTGCCCTTAACAAAGCCGAATTGGGTAGGGTCCAGTGTCTGGAGGCTCCTAATGTCTTTGTTTATGAGTTCCATGATAATACGCTCCATAGCTTTACAGACCAGACTAGTCAGGCTTATGGGGCGATAGTTTCCGGGGTCCGTTGTGGCACCACCTTTGTGGAGTGGGATCACTGTAGCTGTACACCATTCTTTGGGTACATATCCTGTAGCAAGGCTAAGACTGAACAGTGACTTAATGTGAGGGTCCAGTTCTTCTTGGAGCTCATGTAAGACACAGCCTGGGACACCGCCCGGTCCGATAGATGCTGTGTTTTTTGCTTTGGAGAGGGCAGCTTTCACCTGTGCATCTGTGATGTCAGGGAGGTTACATTCAGTTGGGATAGGCATTTGCTCCTTTGGGGGGGGTGGAAGGGGGGGAGAAGTTTGCACTGAATCTGTCTTCCAGGATGTTGGCTATATCTGCAGGTTCGGTATATTTTGTACCGTTATGCAACAATTCAGAGCATATCTGGTAGTTTCCGCCCATGTTCCTGACATAACTAATGAAGGCCTTGTGATTATCTTTAGTGTTTAGGGCAATTTTTCTTTTGAAACTGGCCTTTGATGATTTTATGAGGGATCGAAGTTTCTTGCTAATACTGATCAGAGATGCCTTCCGTTTTTGGGATTTTGCTCTGTCATGTAGTAGCTTCCTCCTTCTGTTGTATAGCTTATTTATGGCCGGGGTCCATCAGACCAGTCTCCTGTTTTTGGAGGAGTGAGTCTTGGTTTTATTTGGGATAGCATGATCCATGCATTCCTGCAGGTGCTCATAGAATGCATTTGTAAAGGATTCTGCGGATTGGGCTGTATTATCCTCTGGCCCAGGGGCTTTGAAGGATTCCACCTCAGTCTTGAGAAGTACAAAGCTGGCTTTTGAGAAATTCTTTACAATGATTTCCTTGGCTGGGGGTGGGGACGGGATATGGATGTCCAGGGAAATTTGTTTATGGTCTGATCTTACCAATGAGGGGTTTACCTCTGGTGTGGAACATAGACTCCCCATGTTGGTGATGACCAGGTCCAATATGTTGCTCCCTCTTGTGGGAGTGGTGACCAGTTGTTCCATTGCATTAGAGTTTATAAATTCAAGGAACCACTGGGCGAAGGTGTTTGGGCTTGAGTAGTTTTCCCAGTCAATGTTTGGGTAGTTGAAGTCACCCAATAGCATAGTGTTTGGAGAGACAAATGTCAGAGTTGATTTGTACCAACATAATCTGTCTAAGGTAGTAAAATGTCCTGTGCCTCTGCTTTCTTTTAAAGTCACTTGAGTACATCATTGTCATCAGCAATAAATTTTGAGATGGAATTTGGTGTGATGTATAGAGCTTTGGTCTGCATATTGTGTGTGTGTGCACACATGAAAGTGGTGTCATATCGCATTAAGGTTATACAATAGAGTGGGAAAGTAGACAAGGAGATTAATGGAATACTGGAGTGTATAGGAAAAAGCCTCACCAGCAGCAAATGAGAAGATATTATTAGTCTTTTGCAGACTGTAGGTTAGATCCCCTCCTCTAAAGTAATGCGTCTGGAGTGAGGCAAGACCATTTACAGCTTGGGATTCAAGTACATAAAATTATATAGGGTAGTAGTTATTTACAGCTTGGGATTCAAGTACATAAAATTATACAGGGTAGTAGGATGGCTGCGGTGGTGCAGCGGTTAGTGTTGTCACCTCACAGCAAGAGGATCTCCAGTTCGATCTTCGGCTGGGGTATCTTCTGTGTGGAGTCTGCATGTCCTCCCTGCGGTCATATGGGTTTCCTCCAGGTGCTCAAATTTCCTCCCACATCCCCAAAGACATGCTACAAGTGGATTGGACATGCTAAAATTGGCCCTAGGTGTGAGTGCATGGGTGTGCCTTCAGTGGAAAGTTGGGCGCCGGGCTGGCAACTCAACACCGTAAAACTTCACTGCCAATCATGAACAGACAAGGCGATCCGTTGTGGCGACCCCTAACTGGAAAAAGCCGAAAGAGAGACACTCAGGGTAGTAGTTATATAGCAAGCTGTGCTATGAAACTTTATCTGCAATGAAACTAAGTGATAAATAAAGCCACAATACTGACACAGAAGCATGGTGGTAGCTGACATAGACAGCTTACTTTAGGGTTTGCTCTGATTGAATTTGCCAAAATATAGTATGGCACAATGCAGGTGTCCCCTGCATTATGATTAAGTCCACTCTGTTTCCAATTCACGTAATGAGTGGTGATGGAGAGGTGGTCAACACTACATTGCACAGAATATGGTATACAGCTTAGAGCAGGGGCTCTAGCTGCCTCCAAACATGTGTCATAAAAGTGCACAATGCTCTTGTTTAACCTTTTAATAAGATGTAGGGACCAGGGTATCCATGTGCTAAGGATCACTTTTGCTATGTGAGCACGCACACCATATAACTACATCAGGTCCCCACCAAATGGGTTCTTCATGTGCATATGTAGCTAGGTCCATGCTGATTAGCACAAACAGCCTGTTTCTTAATTATTCTGTTACATCTTATCAGATGAGACATGCCAGAATGAGTCCACATAACATCAACAGCCCAGCATGCTGGTTATGAAGTGTGTGTATGTATAGGCATACACACAAATACACACACACACATGCACACACCTCCAAATAAATGAGCGTATTTTATATATATATATATATATATATATATATATATATATATATATATATATATATATATATATATGGGTCTGCTTTGACCCATCACAATTATGTTTCAATGAAACATAATAAGGTGAGCTGTTTTTCGTGAAAATACACTTTTGCCAAAATGCACTTTTGCGAAAAACAAATTAAACAAACAAAAAAAACAAAAAACAAAATAAAAAACAACACTAACCACGTTTATGCAGGGGGGCAAGCCCCCCCTGCACCCCCCACACCCCTGCTACTTTTATATTCTCACTCCAAGACCGCACTACAGTAGGGGGAAAGGAATATTCCCTTATCCCCACTGTGCCGCGATCTAAGCAACAGCCCCTGTTGCTGTTCACTTAGTTGCCTTTTCACAAAAGTGCATTTTCGTGAAAATGCACTTTCGCAAAAAGGAGTTTGCCTGTTTATGTTTTGTACAAATGTAATTTTGATGGGTTGAGGTAGACTCATAAATGCATCTATATATATATATATATATATATATATATATATATATATATATATATAGATATATATATATATATATATTTATATACATATATATATATATATATATATATATGTATATGTATATATATATATATATATACATATACACATATATACATATACACACACACACACACACACACACACACACACACACACACACACACACACACACACACACATTTATTTATTTATTTCTTGACATTTGTTCATAGTTCATAGGTTCATAGGTAGGTACTAGGCTATCAGCCCAAGGGCCTACATAAGCCTAGCCAACAAGGTTCCCTGGCTTACGCCACCCAAGAAAGTTATTTTCCTGTACCACTGTCGAGCAGAGACACAGAAGTGATCCCCGGGGTGTATTTCCTATTTCCCATCCACTCATTAAGATTTTTCTTGAAGAGTGCTAATGAAGAACTTTGCTTGACATAGATGGGTAGCCTGTTCCAGAGTATGGTAAGTCTCTGGAACAGGAATCTATTCCTCCAGCATGTCCTGTTTATTGTGGTGACAAGGTGTAGGTCCCTAGTGCATGCTGCTCAGAGGGATTGGGATTTCTTTAGGTGTAGCATATCGAATTGGTTTGACATAGCTTTATATGTTAGGCAGAGATCACCTCAGAGTAGGCGATACGCTACGGAGTAAAGCTGGAGTTTTTTGAGACGGTCAGTTTGGGCATTTGTTTGAGGCCCGTAATCCTCTTTGTGAGGTACTTCTGTGGCCTTTCCAGCTGCTGCAGATGTCTTGTGAGGTATATTCCAAAAGGGGCATTGTACTCTATAATGGGTCTAATGAGTGGCTAGTAGAGGGGAACAATGACCTCTTTTTTCCTGGATGAGAACCCTTTTATGATGCGGTATGCCACATAGAAGGACTTCCTGACTACTATGGCGATGTGACTATCAAAGGAGAGACTAGAGTTAACCAGGAAAGTCCACTGGGTAAGGTACCCATTTTCAGTGGATGCCCTGGAGAAAAGCTCCACACAAATTACATTAAAACATACAAGTAGCATAATTAAATACATTTCCAGTTTGATATGTCATAGTTGCATACAATTTTATAATCACACAGTAGAGTTCAATATTAAATCAAAGCAGTATTGCACAATTGGAAATTACAAAGAAGTTGCCAAGATGGCTTCAGATTGTATTTATGGAAATTGTATTTATGGAATAATATGACATAACATAAGATGATTGTTAATGCAGCAAAGTATCTGATTATAAGTATCAGATTAGAAGAATCGATGAGGATAAAGTGTTTTTTTGTTAGGATTACAGGGGCAAGAAGGGTTTTGTAGGAAGTGGCTTTTTAGGGCAAACTTAAAGGATTTGTGACAGTTGATTTGAGTTATATGGGGGGGGGGGGTGGTAAATTATTCCATAGCTTTGCAATGCTGTGGGAGTATAGAGTTTGGCTATATATATATATATATATATATATATATATATATATATATGTCAAACAATTTAAATTCACTATTGATTGAATGCAAAGCAATCAAACACAAGTGATTGAATTTCAAACTGTTGATCACTTGAATGAAACACATAAATAAATAAATATATATATATATATATATATATATATGTGTGTGTGTGTGTGTGTGTGTGTGTGTGTGTGTGTAGAAAGATACATAAGTCATAGCTGAAATAAGGAAGCTTAACAGCAAAAAAGATAAAAACTCTCTCAAATAGAATAGACAGCTAAGAGGACTAAATAAGTCCAGCACAGCAGGTTTTGAGGTAAAGATAGCATCCCAAGATATGGACAGCCATAAAGCCTTATTTAGCTATGTGAGAAACATCAAATGCAGCACACAGCAGTGTGCAGATCTGTGTGCAGAACTGTTGGTAAATTAAACAGTGTTCATGGAACCAGGAGATATATCAAATCTTCTGTCTGACAACTTCATGTCCAACTTTAGTCCCCCTTTCCCCTCCCAGGTGCCCCCCCCCCCCAGGAAATACCATCTAACATAATCCTTTGAATTATTCATAGGGAGAAGGTCTTAGATGCTCTCTCTACGGCCAAGAATACAGCTTTAATGGCCTCTGATAATATCCCAGGGTGCCTTCTAAATACCCTGAAGTATGACCTGTCAGGATCAGTGGTATCAATATTCAACCATAGCATCTCTACAGGCTTTGTGCCATATGAATTTAAAACTGCAGTGGTCATCCCTCTGTACAACAGAGTGCCATCAGTGAATCCGAGAAACTACTGGTTAGTCTAACTAGTCTCATATGCAAAGCCATGAAAAGAATTATCATAAAAGTTGTTAGTGACATATTAATCTTTCAGACACTGGAGCCAGTCCAGTTTGATTTTGTCAAGGGTAGGTCACATGGTGGACATTTATGAGTCGGTCACTGAGGCAATGGGTGAGGGCAAAATGGTGCATACTGCCTACCTTGATCTGGGTATGGCATTTGATAAAATACTCCACTCAGGCATACTGCCTACCTTGACCTGGGTATGGCATTTGATAAAATACCCCACTCAGGTATTGTAAACAACCTCTCGGACTTAGGCATAAATCTTTGTGTAACTCTTTGGATAGTCATCTGGCTCACTGACAGGACCCAGGAAGTTAGGACTGAGGGGACCACCTCGACAAAGAGGCCAGTCACCAGTGAAGTCCCGTTGGGCTTTGTGCTGTGTCCACTGCTCTTTGGCTTGTATGCTTTTGGAAATCAAGGGCAATGTCAAGGGTCTCTGGCTTACCAAGTCTGCATATGATTGCAAGCTTGGATCAATCATAGAAACCTCCCCAGTATACTAATATCTTACAGGAAGGTCTAACACAAGCAAATGACTGGTACCAAAGCCATGGCTTAAAATTCATTACCAACAAATGCATAATACCTTTTGGGAAGTCAGCCACCCAGGGGAAAGTACGTCATTGATAAAACAATCCTAAAAGTAGGCATAATAGTCAGAGATTTGTGGATTCATGTAGATAGTAATCATTTTATATCCCTCAAGTAAGGGCATGACACTAAGTCCAGGGAAGTCATCATTCCACTGTACTCAGACATTATCAAATCCATCATTGAATATAATGCTCATTTCTGCATGTATCTGACCCCAACATATATATCAGTGGTAGGTGGTGACTTCAAATCAAAGGGGGTGCTGCAGGAGACAGCTGAATGGGCATGGCCAACTAGAAAGGGATGTGGCCAACTAGAAAGGGGTGTAGCTATGTTACAGTGGGATTAACTCTGACCTTGCTTACAAATTTACATAAAAGAAGTGCTCAGTTACTACTGCACATGCTGAATAGTCTGCCAACATATAAGAATGATTTTTAAACAAGCATTCAGTATTCACATGAACAGATATGAAATAACATACATTAAGAATTACTCATAAACTTGCTAATTATATTACATTCATCTTAAAGTACAGTCAGAAAAGTATTACAATTTTGCAAAGGTGGAAATACAGCAACAGTAAAGAGCAGGGCCATTTGTTTCATTCACACATAGCTCCAGTCTCCATTGCTTACCCACACAAAGTATCTGATTTGATCTTGCTTGGTTAAAACAAAAGTAACAACAAAAAAGATGACATTGTTATTAAGGTAAGTATTCTCTTTTTTCACATAAACAATGTTCAGTGTTCAGAGCTTGTGGTCGATCTTACTTCACTCAAATGCACATTACTTTTGCAGAGCAATCCAGAATTGCAGTCATTCCATTCGTACATAGGCATTGTTCCCATCCTAACTGCTTAAACCAGAGAATATGCTTTGAGCCTACAAGGTTTAAAATAATGAAAATAAAAGCCCATAGTTACATTATTGTATTTCTTTCACATCAGATAGCCAAGAACTTGCATGTGATCTTTCTTAAGTTCACTCATACATACTTTACTCGTGCTTCAACAACAAAACATTGACAAAGCATCCTAATGTATCTTGAATAACCCTGCAAAAAGATATTAGGTTAAATAAAAGCACACATCATCCCCAAATGGTGCCCCAAGAACACTTTTCTTTAGGGGGTGCAGGGGGGCTTGCCCCCCTGCATAAACGTTTTTAGTGTTGTGTTTTTATTATTTTTTTTGTTTAATTGTTTTTTTGCGAAAGTGCATTTCGGCAGAAATTGACTCCTGCCAATATATTATGTAAAAGTCATCAACAGCCTCCCAAACACACAGACCACTAGCATCTGCTTGACTCTGCCAGTGTATTATATTAAAAAAAGAAAATCATCCACAGTCCCCAAAATACATTGCCTCCCTACTATCTGGTTAACCCTGCCAGTATATTATTTTAAAAAAAAGAAAGCTATCAACAGCCCCAAAACACACAGACCACTAACATCTGGTTAACCCTGCCAGTGTATTATGTCAAAAAAAGAAAATCATCCACAGTCCCCAAAACACATACACCACCTACTAGTATCTGGTTGATCCTGCCAGGAAAATAAAATGGAGAAAGTATCTGGTTGGCCCTGCCAAAAAAAAAAAATAAATACTTAGAACCTATCCTAACAAGCAAAGGGACTAAGGGACAAAGACTTAACAGCTCAGTCAAGTTCAAATTTACTGAGCTTAAAACTGCAATGACTTCTGGGAATCTTTATTTATTTATTTAACATTTGGTGATCAGGAAAGTCCAACTAAGACAAAGCTTATTTTCAGCAGAGGCCTGAGGAGAAACGCTCCAGTTTCATGTCTTTGGAATGTGGGAGGAAACTGAAGCACCCTCAGGAAACTCATGAGAATGCAGAGAGAACATGCAGATTCTGCACAGAAGGTACCCCAGCTGAAAATCAAACCAGAGAACCTCTTGCTATGAGGCAACAACATTAACCACTGCACCACTGTGCCGCCCATGATGCTTCCCAGTCTCCCCAATTAAGATTCCCAATATTCCCAATTAAGATTGGTCTTCCCAATCTAGACTGTTTTACAGTCTGGCAACAAGAAAAATAGCTTTTTTTTCCTTTCTTTGTTCTTTGCGCTCATCTACTTGTTTCACAAAACATTGCATCTTCAACTTCACACACTAGTTTGCAAATCAGACTGCTGTTAGTGTGTAAAAAACACTATTTAAACTTTTTTTTTTTTTTTTTTTTTTTATGAACAAGCTGCAGCCCAGCAGTCTGATACCACAAGCCTCCTCTGATATGTATGTATATATATATATATATATATATATATATATATATATATATATATATATATATATAATTTTATACAGACACACAGATGTGCACACACACACACACACACACACACACACACACACACACGCGCACACACGCACACACACACACACACACACACACACACACACACACACACACACACACACACACACACACACAGTTCTGGGCATTCTTTTGAATGCAATAGCCTGCTGACACCCATTTTTGCTGTCACAAGCTATCAAATGCAATTTTTATTGAGTGCAGGATCAAATGAGTCACATAGCAGTGACTTTCTATTTTTAATGATGTTGCCCTTAGAGTCATTGTTGTACAACCATGGACTTAGTATGTGTAACACATATTCGCTCTACTCTTTCTCATACCATATTTTAGCCATTCCTTTTTTGTTATTTGTAACAAGTGCTTGAGGGTTTCCAAAGTCTGTTTCTGAACCATTACATTTTTCTGTAAGCTCTACCTCACTCGGTATGTATTTCCTCTTTTTCTTTCCATTTATATTTATTTATTCAAAGACATTGTCTCTAAATATTCTACCTACCACATCTCTGTCTCTCTAGTATTTATTTAACTGTACCTTTCTCACATTGCTACTCTACAGTCCATTTTATTAGGTACATATGTTATTTATCACTATGTTCTTATGTTATTATAACAAGCTTATGCCTCACTCTGCTGCTTAAAAACTCCTGTAATACATCCTTTATTGTTTGATTAAACTTTAAGTGCATTAATATGCCTGTTGTCAAATCATATACATTTGTGATTTGTTTTTATTTTGTGTATTACTGATTGCAAAAAGAAGTTATGTTTCCTTTTATGATCAATTTAGTTTTGTTATGCTGCATGCTGTTATCATTGAAACTATTGTGATGTAATGGAATGTTGACTATTAATGCCATACGTGTGTGTGTGTGTGTGTGTGTGTGTGTGTGTGTGTGTGTGTGTGTGTGTGTGTGTGTATGTATAGGTATATATTTAATTTAAAGATACATAGGTGCTTGCTTCTTACTTATTATTGTAGTTAACTTGTACTCTGTAGCCAATATTCAGTGCTCAGTATTTTTATTTATTTGACATTTATTTAATGGGAAAGTCTGACCAGAAAAATATCCCATTTTCAACGGAGGCCAGGGAGACAAGCTTCACATTGACATAATATGGTTGCAGACATAATATGCTTACAGTTAAATAAAGATATTACAAACCCTAATACAGAAGAATGACAAATTAACTAAGAATTCAGCTTTAACTCATATAGAGTGCACAATACATGCATACCGCAAGTATTTGGACAATTATGACAAGTTGCATAAGAACATTGTCAGTAGATAAAAAGTAGTCACAAGTTGCAGTTAATAGAGAGGATATTAAACACACTGACTACTTTCTTTGGAATGGAGATGACTAGATAATATTAACAATGATGCCAGTAGATCCAAAATATTTAATATAGCAAATATACTTCTCTTGCACCTTGGACAAACAACCTTTGATAGAGTATAAAATCACATACCCATAATGCTTCCATTTATACAAAAAAACATAATTTAAAACAAACAAACAAACAATTATACAATTATAGCAACCTTTTCCAGTTTAGTTCCCTATTTAACCCTTTTCTGAACAGAGTACCAAATTTAAGAATAAAAAATGCCTCTTTTTGAAGCAACTTATTTTTTAAAGACATATCTGGAACAATTTTTACCCTTTCTATAAGAGTACCTTTCAAATTTTTACTATCCTCACCATGACAAGTCATAAAATGTAGCCCCAAAGAGCTTTCTAACTTTCCTATTCTTAATATTTCTAAGATGTTCTAAATATCTTAACACTGAAACTTTGCTTAGTTTCCCCCACATAAAATAGGTTACACTCACATTTTAAAATGTAAATAACCCCTTCTTTATTGCAACTATAAACATCACAATGAGAATAAATTTTATCTTTATATAATGAAAAGTTGGTACATTAAAATTACATATTGAACAGTGTCCACAAGGTTTCAGTCCAAACTCACAGATTTGTTTTCCCAGCATTTGTGCTGGAAAAGTAAACTGAGCTTGGACAATCATATTTCTAATGCTTCTACCTCTCTTATAAGAAAGTATAGGTCTTTGAGGAAAATGTTCCTGTAAATATTTATCCTACAGCAAAAAATTCCAATAAAACAAAACAATCTTAACTAATTTTTCTGAGAACTTGTATATGTAGTGATAAAAAATACTCTCAACAATTTACCTACACTTCGATCTGATCTCTCATTATAGCTAGTAGAAATTATATGGCTCGAACCCTGATCTAGGTGATCTTTTGCCATTTGCATGGCATGAGTATTATAACCCCTCTTCTTAAACATTGCCCTAGTTTTAGATATTTCTTCAAAAAATTATTATTATTAAATATATTGGATTTACTGCATCGTTGTTTTTTATATTTTCTTTTCTTTTTTGAGTTGTTGACTGTTATGACTAGATAATATAGCCTAGGCAAAAATATATTTGTTCTTTGTCTAAGAAATAGATTTTAATAATTCCTTCTCTATGAACATAGTCCATGTATGCTAGTGGTGGAAGGGGGGGCTAGTTCAGCCTGGGGTAGTGTAGGAGCAGAGGTTTTATTTAGGTAGTCTTTTAGTAGTACTTTGAAGTTCTAGAAGTTAAAGGGTAGATTTAATTTACAGAGGGATATAATTCCTTTTTTAGTGATAAAGTAGGAATAGAGGCTTTGGTCAGAGGATTTGTGGGATTTATATATGCTGAGAAGATTTTGTTCAGTAGATCAATGTAGTCTGTTAGGATGATAGGAATGGAGAATAGGAGTAAAAATCAGGACAGTCATCGACTTTGTGAATGATGTTGTATATGGAGATAAGCTGTATGTAATCTAAGTGATGAGGCATTTTGAGCCAAGTCAAAGCCTTAACACCAACACAATGGTGACTGTGGTATTGCTTGTTGGTGGCAAAATTTGCAACTTTATTGTAGTATGCCTCTAGCTTTTTTTTAACTGTAGCCTAAAGGTTGGTTAGGATGGGGGCACCATGTAAGAATGATGGGAGAAGGTAGGTAGTAGCAAGGATGATTTTGGTGGTGTTTCTAAGGAAGTTTTTATGCCTGTAGAGCATTCCTAATTTTTGGAGAGTCTTTTTATGTTATTTTAACATGTAGCTCAAATTTAAGGTTATCTTCTATAATCAGTCCAATAATTTTTGTGTGGGAGACTACTTCAATTTCATTTTTTTAGTGAAAAGATTTTGACATATGCTTTATCAGGTTTGTGTGTTTTTGTTTTTAGGGTTGAGTACTAGCTGGGCATTATAGAGCCATTTCTCAACTGAAGAAAAAGCTTCTTGCATGATATGGAGGAGTTCATTCAGGCAAGTTATTAGTTGCACATATAAGCATAAAATCATCAGCATAAGAAATGCTGGACCTATGGAGGTATAGAAGTCATTGATAAAGATATTAAAGATAAGGTGACCAAGAATAGAGCCTTGGAGTATACCAGTGCAGACTTGTACATATGGAGGGAGAGTGACTATTCTGCCATTTTACAGCTAGGACCCTGTGACTTAAATAGCTATTGAACTGCCATTCATGAAGAAGGGGATAGTCCAAGGAGTTGCTTATGAATGCATCTTTCAAGAATTTTTGAGCGATGATGATGTTGCAATAGGCTCAAAAGTTAGAGACATCAGCCTAGATTCTACCTTTACGAAGAGGGATAATATAGAATTATTTTCCATAGTGAGGGTACATAGGATTCAGCTATGGATCTACTGATAAGTATAGAAAATGGATATAGAGGGTGAATTAGGTTCATGTGGAGTTGCTGCAGGAGGAGAAAATAAAGTGGTGGTGTGTATGGTGTATTAATAATGTTGGCTATGGTCTAACCTGCTTGCTGAACTACTAGGATTGGGTATTATTGGGATGGTAGAACCACTAGATGGGGTGAAGAGTGTTTAGTTAGGGAGGTAATTAGTTAGGGAGGTAATGTTTTCTATGAAGAATGTATTGAATAAGGTTCAAGTTTCTAGTGGAGAGAGCTATTACATATGAGTTTCTGAGCCCAGATGTAACAGGTTACGTATTGATGCCAAGAATTTTTGGGGGACATTTTTGTGTTTAAGTTGTAGATAGCTATAATATTGTGTTTTAGCTAGGCTAACTTGTGTTTTACTCAGATTGGATAATTCACTGTAAAGTTGCAGGTTATAGACAGTTTTAGCCATTCTTTCCAAACTTTGTCTCTGTTCAAGATTGTAGCTTTTGTGTAGGTTGTGAACCATGGTGTATGGTTAATTTTCACTCTTTTTTTTTTTGAATGGGGTGTGAATGTTTAACATATTTAAGAATAGGTTATTAAAAATATTGACTGCATTGTCGAGTGGAAGAGTTTTTAAGAAAGACCAATTAAAGGCTTTCAAAGCATTGATGAAGGAGTCTATATTAAATTTGTATAGGTTTTGGGTAGTTTTAAATTGGTGAGTATTAGGTTAGTGGGCGGCATTTCTCTGGGTATAAACAGGAAGGTGGTCACTAATTGAGCCTGGATAGGTTCCAGTGGTCTAGGGATGGCAGAATGATTAAGGGGTTTACCTTACAAACACAAGGCACAGGGGTTGATTCTCACATGTGGTAATTGGCTAGGCTTAAAATGTCCCACAGGGGTAGTTAGCTTAGTACTAGTCTATGAATCTACTAGGGTCAGAGATGAGTATCCAGTGTAGAACTGCACCTTTACTGTTGGTATTAAATCTATCAAATCTTTTCATGTTAGGTATAACCATAAAGGTTTATAATTGATGAGGGAAAGTTTGATGTCAAGTTTTGGCAGTCCATATATTTACATCTCCTAGTATGATTTTTTCATAAGGTATACAATGAGTTGTCCAGGGTAGGATTTCATCTAAAGTTGTTATATTTGTGATGCCCGTGCCCTGGCCCAGCAATCAAGGAGCCTCAATCCTCACCACTGACACCAGTGATAGGCATCTTATATAGGAGGAAAGGATAACAAATACATACAGTAAAGTGCAATTTCCCTTAACAGCACACAGAGATCACAGTCAGTCCAGGGCTGGTTGCTCCCTTGCTCTCCAAATTCCCAATAAGACTCCCCACTGGCACAGCTATAGGGTCCAAATCTCAGCCTAGTGGGCAAGCTAAAAATTCCAGCACCCACTCTGTCTAACCAGTGCTTCATGTCCCTGCCCAAGTAGCTGACACACACACACACACACACACACACACACACACACACACACACACACACACACACACACACACACACACACACACACACACACACACTTTGAGAGGAGTTTATACAACTACACAGACACTCCTGTGGAAGGCTGGCACAGGATCTCCAGCTGTGCCACTTTTTCCCAGACTATATGGTAGTACCAGCTGCCACCACCCACTAATATTTATCAGATACTCAAAGGCCTTAAAAGGGTGTCCAATTATTATGGCACAATATTATTATCCAGTTGGTAGTATAGCCTAGGGCTAATGCTATTAGAGTGGCTTTGTACAATTTTACCAAAGGCATGCAAGTACTCTAAAGAGCTTAAATTATCTCTACAAAACAGCCACAGTTGAAAGGGTTTAAAATTATTTAATAACAAATAGTCAAAACACAAGACAATACTTTTTACTACACAGTGCTAGTCAAGAGTTCAGAGATCACAAAGAAATACTTAAAATAATTCAGTAGTATATCACAGAAAAACACTTAGTCTAATCTTTTTAGTTTCTAGCTATTTCTAAGAGAAAACACAAGTCTAAGATAAACTTACATATAGAGCAAGACAGTGCTGATGAGTTGGATAGTCAAGACAAAAATGCTTAATGCTCTCTGATTCTCTCTGTTTTTAAAATCACATTCCTGGTTCACATTGCATCATTCTTCACACTTCCCTGGGTTCCCAGGCTAACAGAAACTACATTTACATTCTTTAGTAAGCTCAAACCAGGTCAGGAAGCAAAGCCATAAAGGACATTTATGCATGCGAATTCTGGCCATTAACTCGGGCCTTAAAACAATAGCAAGAATTCCTTCATCTAGACTGGCCGGAGCCGACTTTAGATCAAAGGGTCACAACATGTTTTACTTGGTCAGCAGAGTGCACTGTTGTTACATTTTTGTAACAGCATTTTTTCCATTTAAGACAACAACCCTGTAGCTTACATTAATATTTACAAATGACAGAATTATCTATAAAATTCTATCTGGCTAGGCTGGTAGCCTTCACAATATTATTTACATGTGGGATATAGACTGTAGCAAAACATAGCTTTTTTATTGTTAAGCTTTAACAGGGATACTAGCATTTCAGCATTTTGGAATTTTGGGATGCTATTTGAATAGGGAAAGAGTGTATGAACTTGAATAAATTAAGGCTACCCCCTCCTGCTTTCTTGTGGGGTTTATCAGGTCTGATAATACTGTATCCTGGAGGGAGTAGTTCAGAATCTTTTATCTTAGGCTTAAGCCAGGTTTCTCTGATGGCAAGAATCTCATTACTTACGAATAATTAGGAATGTAGTTATATAACTTGCTTAACTACTTACCTGTCCTTTACTAATGTAGCATTATATGCTAATTATGTCAGCTTTAATGGTCATTGCCTACTGTTTGCATTTTATATAAGTTGTAACGAGAAAGGGTCAGCTGCTTAGTAAACAAACAAAATATGAACAAACACAAAGGAACAGTAACCATGATACTTTCTGACAACTGCATTCATTCTATGGCATTCTTGAGGCAGAAAAATGATACAGTAACAAATCAAAACTGAAAATGAAACCAGAGTAACCTACTTGATCAGAAGTATAAGCTATAAACCGTGAATTAAGAACTGACTCTTCAGTGTCTGGTTCAAGTTTTTTCATTTCCAGTATCTTTTCTTTTCTTGCTGCCAGCAGAGAAATTAAAGTTGACTCACTAACAGTACTCTGTGGAGGACATAATATTTGTTATTTAGTACACACTGATTATCCCAGCTTTCTGGCTTACATGTCATGTTACTAAAGCAGACAATGAAATGTCAGATGTGATACAAATGTCACAAATTATGGTGGTGACTTTGATTACTTGGATCAATATGCACTGATACCTCTTTTGTCAAACTAATTGTGCTGAACTGATAGCCTCTGTTACAACAATATCTTCAGAAAAAATATAACTGTTCAAATAGCTCAGACTCTATATTATCACTCAGAAAGTGAGCATTGGGTCATGTTAGAGTACAACACAGAGTTTAGTGCACATAAGTGCAGAATGATTAGTTTCAAGCCATTAGGACTGAATAGCTCCTATCTAAGAAAAGTACAAGTTTGACATTTATCATTTACAAATCTAGCCTAAAGCTGATACTTGCAAACAAAAGTGTAAGAATTCCATTTACAGAAACATAAAGTCAACACAAAGCAAAAATGACAGTTTTTCTTCTATAGAATTATTTTCTTTTCTAATTTACTATCCATATGGAATTTATTCTTTTCTCATTTACTTACTATCCATATCGAATATCTTACTATCTCCTAAGGAGAGATGCACACCTGATTGTGCTTATTTGGTAGTAACATAACATAAAGGAGATGCAAACATGAAAGAGAAGTCTGCTTGTTTTAGCAGTGAAACACTAATGTTGTAAGCATTTCCAAGAATGTTCATGTCACTTTTAAACAATCACACCCCACCCAAGGACCCACTTTACTGTAAAGTTGCTGCCTCCCATAAAGTGACTATTTCTTTCCACCTCTGCATAGTCACTTTCAAATAACTTCAGTTAGAAATTATTATGGTAGTTAAAATGCCCTTTCCTGCTGCAAATTATATTTACCACTAAACTTCTAGAACATTTCACCTTTGACTATTTTCATGCAGTTTTCAACTAAAGCAATTTCAATAACAGAAGCATTTACCAACCTCCACTGGCCTTACCTGTTTATGCCATATTGGGCCTTAGCAATATGGATAATATCCTACTGAGGATATAACAGTTGGCCACCATCCACAGCTTCAAAACAATTTCCATGTGCCCAAACCATTAGTCAAATTGAGTTGAGCTGAGATGACTAAAAAGACAGATTTGGGTGACAAGCCCTTCCAAACTTCAATGCCAACAGAGAATGAGAGGCTGAGCCTTGAAAGGATAACACTAGGTACAAAAAATAAGTGACCACATCCTGTCATAATCAGCACACCAAAAAACGAGGGGCAGGGGGTGGAAGGATGCAGTGGCTACTGCAACAATGATCATTCAAACATCTACTGTTGTGGTAAGTTTACTAACACAACTGTACTGTGGTAATCATATTGATCACTACTGCAGTAGCCTTAGCTATATGGATATATTACCCTAGCTTAATATATTTCAGAGACAGAAGGGTAATGATCCAGTAGCCTCAGAGAACAGTCCTAGCAAAGCCTTTGAAACTGATCCTAGATGTAGCTCATTTTTCCTGTGGAAGAAAAGCTCTTTGAACTGAGGTGTCCAGCTGCCACCCTGGGCAATCCTGTGTGAGTCAAAAGAGGCTTTTGAATATATATACTTGGAGTCCCAGATTGGATGAGAAAATTTCCTGACACTTTGCAAAATTCTGCAAAGTTAAGCAAGTAATCTAAATATGGAAACTACGGATACCCTATAGTGTACTATGAGCTATAACTGCAGCTAGAAATTTTGCAAACACTCTTGATGCAGTGGAGACTCCAAAGGTTAAGGCAAATAACTGATAACATGATCCAAATGCACAAAACCTTAAGAAATGTCTGAAGTCTGGATGAATAGAGAATTAAGGATAAGCATCTTTTAATTCTAGTGTTACCAGAAAACAAATGAGGAAGAAGACACATTACTTTGTACCTGGGAACTATCACAAACAGGTTTAGGAAAGAAAGATCCATAACTGGTCTTCAAGCATTTTCTTTCTGAGACACTAAAAACATCCTTGAATAAAAAACTTTTCCAACCTGGGAAGGAGGAGGAACCGATTCTATTACTCTATGAGCCAGCATAGAGTATTGAAGGATAGGAGACACAAAGCAGTCTGTTCTGCTGGATAAGGAATTATCCATGGAAAGGAGGAATTTCCTTCCATTACCACCTGTAATCTTGAGGAATGATCTTTAGAACCCATTTGTCTGAAACTATCTGTTGCCAAAGAGAAAAGTGAAGATTCAAACTTTCTGGAAGAGAAAAGGACTGCCAGGGTGGGAGAGGGGAAAAGGTCCCTTAAACAATCATTCTAACTTGTTGGCTATCCTTGGTTTTGCAGATTTCTGAATTCAGTTTTGGACCTCTCTGACATTTTTTTTAAATGTCTGTCTATCCACATTTTGTTGAAAACACTTACTATGTTTTTCACCAAAATTAGATGAAGATTTAGAGAATCCCTTAGAAAATTTGGAAAGGAGGGATGAAAAATCTTAAGAGATTCCCAATATCAACTTACCCCTATCATCACACATTTGATAACCTGTACAACAGAGGAACCAAAAACTAAATTTCAAAACAAAGGAGAATTTAACTCCCCATATTTAACCAGTTCTGACAGGGTATAAATGTTTTTACTGTAACAGACATTTTAACAAAAAATCAGGTGGAGGTGTTATAATAAGGTTTAAAGATAGTTAAGAAACCTGTGATTATTACATGTTCAGTGATAACACCAATACTATAGACTGTGTAACTGTGACAATAAAGACAAGCCTGGAACACATAACAATTATTGGAGTGTATAGACCACCAAAGTCAAGTGCAGATGACCTAGAGGAATTCATACATTTCTTGCATGAAACACAAGAGGGAAGAATAATATTAGCTGGGGACTTAAATTTACCAGAAACAGACTGGAATAATATTGAGTCAACAACTTTAGCAAGAAAATTATTTACAACATATATTCAGGAAAAACAATTGCTTCAGATTATAAAATCAGGGGATAGAATATATTAGACATTGTTTATGTTTCTAAAGAAATTAATGTTACTTCAAGTCAAGTTTTACCACCGTTGATGTGCATTGATCATGGGATTATAGAGGTTAATTTGTTGCTAGATAATTCTGCCGAAATGAAATCTAAGCCAGTGCACATAAGGTTATTTACAGATTATATGGAAGCAAAACAGTTACTATGTAAAACTAACTGGAGTGACGTGTTCAGTGGAAAAACTATGGATGGAATGGTGAAGTTCTGAAAGGTAAATTGTTTGAGTGCAAAAAATTAAAAAAAAAATGTGTAACATCCGGATCTTGGCATACAACATCAGGGGGCCTAATGGTTAAGGTGTTTGCCTTACAAACACAAGATGCAGGGTTTGAGTCTCACAACAGATAATTGGCTAGGCTTAAAATGGCTCGCAAGGGCAGTTAGCTTAGTACTAACCTATGAACCTATTAACAAGATATCTGATTAAGGTGAGAGACAAAAAATATAAGAAATGGAACAGAGGTCAAACTACAACTTTGAAAACTGAAATAAACAAGCTGGACAAACAGATTAAGCATGGTGTGAGACAAGATCAAGAAAAATTAAGAAAAATATGTAAAGATATTGAGCATAAGATGTGGAAGGAGTAAAGACACACACATTGATAAACTGTGTGCAGATTTTAAAACTTATTCTCAGACACAACAGATTATAGATATATTTACAAAATCTTATGCAAAACAGTTTGGCTCCACAAAAGGGGTGATAATTTGTCCTAGTGACATCCAGGTAACCCTAGATACTGGAATCAAAAATCATAAATTAGATTATCTTGAAAAAGAACTGCACAAACTGGATCCAAACAAAGCATATGCAGGAGAAAGAATTGGTAATAATGACCTGAGAACACTTCAGCAGGAACTTATGGTACCATTATATCTATTATTCACTAGGTCATATAAATACGGGGATTTTCCTCAAGGTTGGAGACATGTGACTATAAAACCTGTCTTTCAGGGAAAGGGGAGTAGGATAAATCCAGACTCATATAGATCTGTAAGTCTACTTTCACGTTGTGGAAAATAATGGAGAAGATAATACTGCATAAGTTACTTCTCAGAACTGGATAGGTTGGGACTTGAAACCATATATCACCATGCATATGTTGAAAGTAGATCTATTACCACCTGTAACATGATGTTCTATAACAATATAACAACAGGTATGAATTAAAAATTAGGCTGTGATGTAATTTATATAGATTTAGCTTCAGCATTTGACAGGGTCATGCACAAAACACTGATCAATTAATTAGTAGAACTAGGTATTGATGTACTCTTGATAAGATGGATAACTGTGTGGATTACAAATAGGACATAACAAGTATCATACAGCAACTGGACAGGTGAAATCCTTGGTTATAGTCAGGGTGTCCCACAAGGCTCTGTCCTACCCTTACGTGTTTAGATTGTATCTTTCAGACCTAACTGAGGTATTCTACAGTCTATATGTAGATGACCTGAAATTGGGTAAACTGATTACAAGTGTTACAGATAAGGCATGTCTGCAAAATAACTTGACTAAATTGACCATATGGGCACAACCGAATAATATGCTGATAAATACATCAAAAACTAAGCAAGTGAGATTTAGAAGACATAAAATGAATGGTGAATATTTAATACAGCACACACTGATTGAAACTGTGGACTCATTTAAGGACTTGGGTATATGGATAGATTCAGCTATGAGTTTTTCTAATCATATCACCCAATTGGTTAATTATAGTTATAGAACTCTATGCTGTATAAAAAGACTTATAAAGTCTAGGAAATCAAAAATGATGAAGTCACTATTTGTTAGTTACATTAGACTCAGACTTGAGTATGGAATAGCAATATTGAAACACTATAAGAAAACAAGCATGAGTAAACTGGAAAGAGTACAGCGGAAATATACCAAGAGCATCCATGGATGTGAAAATTTAAGTTATTATGAAGACTAAAATATCTGAACGTGTACAGTGTCTCTTATAGATATCTAAGAGGAGATCTTATTCAGGTATATAGGGCATTTAGAGACAACTACCTCTGGGAATGTTTGGGGTTATCAAAAAGTAGTAGAGCATCAGACAACCTATGATACTAGAGAATCATCAGACAACCTATGTAGAAGATTCTATAAGAATGAGAAGTGTACTAATTGGTTCTCTGACAGAGTAGCTGATGACAGACTACCAAATTACATTAAAGCAAGTGCTAGTTTAGATATTTTTAAGAACAGCCTGGACACTTATTATGGGAACAAGTGTTTGGTATCTTGGGAAGCTAGAAGGGATTAATGCCCGTGCTTGAAATATTTATATGTATGTAGGTATGTACTTTTGAAATCATCTGGTGGTTCTGAGAATGTAGCCAGGCAAACCTCTGCAAAACTGTACCAGTTGCTATAGCCCTGGAAGAAGTATCAACTGCGTCATACACACACTGCAAATAATGAGTTGTGACTTCTAAAACTGAAGAAACTAAATTATTTAAAGCAGATATTTCCTCAAAAGAAGAAATTGCTGATAAAATATTCCTCATACTTTTACAAGTAGTCAGAATAATATTTAACATATGAGCCTGACAATTCAAACTTCTGAAAGTCAAAGTTGCAGAGGCATGCACTTTTTTCCCATAGTTATTAATAATCATCCTGTCCATCTCAGAAAGTGTAGGATTGGAATTAACCAGATGTTTAGCAACAGTAAGATTAACTAAAACTATAGCTGCTGGGTCGGATTTCAGAAGCATGTATAAAAACTTAAAAGACTGAAGAACTTTATACATTCTATCTGCTTCTTTTTAGGGGCAGAAGGCTGACTATCAGGAAGATTTCAGGCAGGGACACACATCCTCCAGAGCTGCCAAAACCAGAGGAATGGGTTAATGTTCTGGCAATTCCTTCTGTAACAGCTCATAGTATTTTCTGAGGTACCGAGAAGCTTCTGTTCTCCTACTGAAAACACTGGCACATTCATAAATTAGTCTCAGAGAAATGGAAACCCCCACAAGGAGAATAAGAACCTGAAGTCAACGCTCCATCTGAATCAGAAAACCTAGAAGAAAACCCTATATTTCTCCCTTCATCTTCCTGTCTAGATTCAAAATCTTAAATCTCCTCAGGAAAAGAAGTATTCCTCTTTCATTTACTATTTTTTCGGTTTCTTTTTGACTGGAAAAATGAGGCCAACAATGTTATTAATAATAGCAGCAGCTTTCCCAGGGATGGGCACAACATTCTGAACAAACAGGGAAGTTTTTCTTTTCTAGAACTGACAAGAGTGTCTCTCCCTTGCTAATCCTTGGTCCATAGTGGTTTTAGGTGCTACACCAAAGTGTTCCTGGCTAAAAGAGTGAGTGGTCCAAGGAACAAGCTATGGCCACAGCAGAGTCAAACACCTCTGGACGAGGCAAATTTCTGTAGTGGCAAAGGCTGTTTGCTTAACTTTTTCTCTTTGTATCTAGAAGGAGGACTGACCATGGGACTGGTAGTTTGTTCTGTGGTCAAGCTGAAAATGGTGCCTCTTTCCCTGGGGAAATCAAGTAACAAAAGAGGGTAAAACTGAAGGTTTTTCAAAGTCACTTTTTTCACACAAAAGACAGTAAAAAGCATTCTAAAACAAATAGCCTGCCCCCAAAAGTAAAATAAACAAAATAAAAACAAAATAAAAACAGAAAAATTGTTTTAATTTACTTTAAACTACTTTTAAACTGTTAGGAAAAAAGTCTGTTCCCTTTAAAAGTACAGTTAAGTCTAATGACAGCCCATTAAAACCCAAATTCCTAGTTTAAAAATAACTTTTCAAACAGTAAAGTACAATAAAAAAAAATTTTTAATGTGGAAAGATTCTTCCCAAAAGGGAGCTTATCTGCCCAGCAAAGGAACAGCAGAAGCCAATCATCAATCATCTGTTCAATGGCAGGAAAACTTTGAAGGGCTTGGTGTGTCTTTTTAGTCAACTCAGATCAAGCTCACTGATGGTTTGGGTACCTGGAAGGTGACCTGAAGCTTTGGAAGCTGCTCTCTGTTATATCCTTTGCAGGATATAACCCATATAGCTAGGGTTGTATGATGAGCATCAGACATTGCTGAATTAGAGGTGGGAGGAGTCTTCAGATTAGGTTGGCAATGATATACTAGTACTTGAAGATCCAGATATTAAAGGAACTGATACTTTGATTTGCTGAGAGGATAATTAACATCAAATAGTGTTATATCTGCAGGAGCAAACGTGCAGGATGAGAGGAGTACTTTAGTATGCCTAAATGTAAGTAATGCATGGTGCTTTTTCTATTTATGTTAGATCAAATAATTTCTTCTTTAAGGACTCACTGACTGTATGAGAGAACTTACAGCTCTCTTAGATAATACAGCTTGTAGAGATGTTAGGATGTATTTTCATAAGCACAAAAACGAAACAGAACAAATAAGGCAGCACTTAAATAACAGAACAATAAATTAATAAATTTAATCAATATAAAGCGCTTTTCGTTTGTGTAGCTTACACAAACTTCTTCAGACATATAATAGCAGATAGCATGTGCCTTATGAACACAAACAGGCAACAGCTTAACAACGCAATTAAACAATAAAATACTAATTAACTTTTAAAGAAGCTATACTAAAAAGTAGTACTGATAATGATAATAGTAGTAGTACAGAACCACTTATAGTACAGGCTGCTGTGTGTCATAACCTCCTACATGAAAACTAAAAAAACAACTATAAGAACCATAAATTAGAAAAATAAAAATATTAAAACAACAGTACTTGAACAAATTAAATTAAAATAATATGATATAATTTCCAAACATGTTCATCTTAATAAACTTTTAATCTTCAAAATACTGCTTATAGAGCAGTTTTCATTTAAACCAGGGACATTGTATGCGTTTAATCTAATCTGCCAGATGAGTTCAAGCTCTTCCAACTTTAAGCCAGTTGGACCCCCTATTTTGTTCTCAGTGATCTGGTCTATCACCATAAATTTTTCAGGAATGGTCTGGGTGGCAAAGGACATGTTTCGCCAGGGTGTTGTCATGTTTGTTTTTTCTAATGGCGTAGATGTGCTCATAAATACGGTCACGGAGACGTCGCTCCATCTTACCAATATAGAATGCTAAACAACTTTGACATTGAGCTAGATAAATAATCATTTTGGAGTTGCAATTGACTCTATGTTTCAATCTATATGTGTAACCTTCTAGCTTGAACCTATTAGATTCTGTGACGTATTTGAAATAATTGCAAGATTGGCATTTATACATACCTACGGATCTACTTACACCCTGCTTCAGTTGTTCAAACAGTACTTTAAGGCTTTTAGCTTTTCTAAAAATCACTTTTGGTTGGTCACCAAGTCTCTGGCACACACTATAGTCACTCCTAAATGCTGCCCAGTTTTTACATAAAATCTCAAAGCAATCCTTACTATTCGTACTATAGGTTGTAATAAACTCTGGCCGTTGAGCATGTGGGTCAAGAAAGGCAGTACAACTTTGAGACTGTGGAGTGTCCGTCCTATCATTGTACTGTTGTTGCATATGTAGCCCATCTAGAATGGGTTTGTAGACACGTCGGAGGCGTTTATGCGAGACTTCTTCTATGATGTCACTGACCATATGATCAGTGTAGCCACAATGAAGAAACATGTTCTTAAGAAAGGAACATTCCGCTTGAAAATCTTCATCAAGAGTGACTATACGGGCTGCTCTGACCAATTGGCCCTTAATGACTGCTCGCTTTTGATGATGGGGATGGCAACTAGAATAATATAAGAAAGAGTTTGAATAAGTAATTTTTCTATGAATCCTAGCAGTGAATCTCTGGAGGCTCAAATCCTTATTCAGTTGGATGTCCAAGTAGGCTATAGTCATGGTGTTAAATGTGAAAGTGAACTGTAAAAAGTGTGTAGTGGTGTTGAAATAGTTCACAACGTTGTCACTAATTGTACTGTCACCATCTAACAATATAAAAATATCATCAAGGTAACGAGTATAAAAAATAAATTTATCCTTGAATTCACAATTATTGAAGACATATAGATGTTCCCAATTAGCCATGACTGAATTGGCTACACTTGCCCCACATGGGGAGCCCATTGCAACCCCGACTTGTTGCAGATAAAAGTTGTCTGGAAACATGAAGTAGTTATTGTCAAGGATCAACACCAGTAGTTCATTCACCAGTGATATCTCTGCATTCTCAGCCCCATTAATTCTCAAGAATTGGTTGACCCATTCCAAAGCTGTATCATGTGGAATGCATGTATACAGATCTTTGACATCCACAGTGAGGAAGTTGTAGTTAGAGCTAAAATCTAGATGGTTGATTTTGTCAAGAAAAGCCCAAGAGTCCTTACATATGTGGTTAATCCTAGCTAAGTACTTCTGTAATACAGCATCCACGACTTTTGCACATGGATACGTAGGTGAACCCCTACCATCCAGAAGTGGATGCATAGGGGGGTTACTAATATCCTTGGGTAATTTAGGTATTCCAAACAAGTGGGGAAACCTAGGATAAGATGTACACATGAAATTGAAGATACTCTGGTCTATTCTACTTTCGATAAACATTTCCTCAATGCTGTTCTTAATAGTATTATAAGCCCCATTAGTCTCAGATCTTGAACTAAGAAGGTAAGATGGGCTATCCAATAAGTGTAATATTCTTTCATTATAATTGTCACTGTCAAAGATAACTGGGCCCCCACCCTTGTCTGGTTTACAAATCCGAATATTGTGCAATTTGATAGTATCTATACAGTCCTTTTCAGCTTTAGAGTTGTTGCCAAATGTGGGGAAGTTGTACTCTGACTTAAATTTCTGGCAGATGTCGAGCTCACATAACTGCTCAAAAACATTTAACAGTGGATGCAATGGTGGATTAAAGATGCTAGGGGTTCTGAAAGGGTTATTATTTGAAACTATGTTGTCACACATCATTAAGTTGAAGTTGAGTTTCCTAGTGAAAAGTTTGATGTCGATTATAGTTTTGACTAAGTCTAACCTTTGTGCGGGAACATAAGTGTAACCCTTTGAAAAGAGCTCTACTTGATCTTGTGTTATAGTTACTGTAGAGTAATTATAAATCTTAAAGTCGCCATCGATATTAGTCAGTATTATTGGTGACTCAAGAGACTCTACATTGTACCCCTCATTGTGATTTGTACTGTTAGACATGAAAGAATCATCAACAAAAATGTCAGATAGGTTATGTCCACAAGTTGGTGAAACAGAAGAAGCAGTGTCAACTTTAGCAACTGAAACATCAGTAGCCACCAAAAAAGGAACTAGTTCCTGTATTGTTTCGGATTCCGTTTGCTAGTCTGATTCAGTCTGGTTGGTGGTTGTTTCGGTCTGGCTCCTAAATAATTTGAGTTATTAGATCTCAAATTGTAGTGACTAGAACCATGATTGTCTTGTACCCTTTCAGTCCTTCTGAGATCATCCTGTGGGCCTATGTCAATGAGGTCATCATTGCCCGGTGAACTGTTATCCAAAAGTAGCTGGTTGTTGTCATGATTATTGTTGGGAAATGATAACAAAGTATTGTTATTATTGGAAGCTTGAACTGGACTCACTGAACCTTTCCAAACCTGGGCTTGTGGTGGAGGAGGATAAGCAGTACCCTCATTATACGCCTTTACATCCCTGTCAATCTTTTTAATCTTGTTTTTCTTAAGTTTGTTAAGATATTGATCTATACTAGTAAACATTCTGCTATATTCATATTATAGCGGAAAAATTCATGATCTAATTTTATCTTGGCATCCAAGTCGGCAACCTGCAAGCTTAAAGACTCTACCAATAAAGAATAATGCTTTATCATTAATGCCAGTAAATCAGAGCCATGTTGCTCAAATAGTACTATTAAGTCTTTATGAAATGCTGAATTTGTTGTCAAACCGGAGGGGTACTGATAGTGCCTTAAACCCTTAGGGATGATTTTACATTTAAGGCACTCTTGAAAATATGATATTTCCAATTGTGTCTTTTTTAATTTGACTGACAGTTTGTCAAGTACCTTCAAATTATGAGAAATGTCTATGTACTCACAGTCTCTGTCAGTAGCCGGTGGCTTCAACCCTTCAGAAGTCGAAGAAAATGAAAAATTATCAACAATCCAATTCTTTATGTCCGGTAAGTGACCCACATTGGTGTTGTTTAAAGCAGAATGGTTACTTAAAATACCAGGATCCATGATAGGCGTGTTAGAAAGATTTGTGTTAGAATTAGCCATTAAAGTTAAAGGTGCTTTATTTGGTTGTGAAATAATCACTCCATCTGGTGCAGTCTTAGAACAGATGGTTCGTCGGGTATAGTTGAGCGGCTGGCTGGAATGCTCCTCTGCCTGCACACAAGGCCCAGTGATCTTGTCAAGCAACCAGCAGATGTCATTGAGTGGCTGGCTGGAATGCTCCTCTGCCCACACACAAGGCTCGGTTATTTAGACGAGCAACCAGTGGAGGTTGAATCAACCACAATGTTGTCTTGTGAAGTTGGGTGGATCGGAGGTGCAGCTGAACCAGCGTATTGGTGGTTCTCCAATTTATCCAAATGTTCAAACAAGGCATCCATACGATGCATAAGAGCGTTCAGTGTAGTAGTAGAAGTTCAGACTGAACTTTGGATAACACAAGGGACATTGTCACTTTTGTTCTGTTTCGTTTTTGTGCTTAACAGTTTGTCATAGCCTCTAATCCGTTTTATTAGTTTATTTATGGCGTCCGATTCAGGAGCTAGTGATGGCGGCTCTGTATTTGGGAACACACCGGAGATTTTTAGCAACACTATAAGCGATAATGTTCCACGCATAACAAGTGACAATGTCCCTTGTGTTATCCAAAGTTCAGTACGAACTTCTACTACTACACTGGATGCTCTTATGCATCGTATGGATGCCTTGTTTGAACATTTGGATAAATTGGAGAACCACCAATATGCTGGTTCAGCTGCGCATCCGATACACCCAACTTCACAGGACAACATTGTGGTTGATTCAACTAATACCTCCACTGGTTGCTCGTCTAAATCACAGAGCCTTGTGTGTGGGCAGAGGAGCATTCCGGCCAGCCGCTCAATGACATCCGCTGGTTGGCTGACAAGATCACCGGGCCTAGTGTGCGGGTAGAGGAGCATTCTGGCCAGCCGCTCAACTATACCTGATGAACCATCTGTTTCTAAGACTGCACCAGACGGAGTGATTATTTCACAACCAAATAAAGCACATTTAACTTTAATGACTAATGCTAACGCAAATCTTTCTAACACGCCTATCATGGATCCTAGTATTTTAAGTAACCATTCTGCTTTAAACAACACCAATGTGGGTCACTTACCGGACATAAAGATTTGGATTTTTGATAATTTTTCATTTTTTTCGACTTCTGAAGGGTTGAGGCCACTGGCTACTGACAAAGACTGTGAGTACATAGACATTTCTCATAATATGAAGGTACTTGACAAACTGTCAGTCAAATTAAAAAAGACACAATTGGAAATATCATATTTTCAAGAGTGCCTTAAATGTAAAATCATCCCTAAGGGTTTAAGACACTATCAGTACCCCTCCGGTTTGGCAACAAATTCAGCATTTCATAAAGACTTAATAGTACTATTTGAGCAACACGGCTCTGATTTACTGGCATTAATGATAAAACATTATTCTTTATTGGTAGAGTCTTTAAGCTTGCAGGTTGCCGACATGGATGCCAAGATAAAATTAGATCATGAATTTTTCCGCTATAATATGAATATAGCAGAATGTTTACTAGTATAGATCAATATCTTGACAAACTTAAGAAAAACAAGATTAAAAAGATTGACAGGGATGTAAAGGTGTATAATGAGGGTACTGCTTATCCTCCTCCACCACAAGCCCAGGTTTGGAAAGGTTCAGTGAGTCCAGTTCAAGCTTCCAATAATAACAATACTTTGTTATCATTTCCCAACAATAATCATGACAACAACCAGCTACTTTTGGATAACAGTTCACCGGGCAATGATGACCTCATTGACATAGGCCCACAGGATGATCTCAGAAGGACTGAAAGGGTACAAGACAATCATGGTTCCAGTCACTACAATTTGAGATCTAATAACTCAAATTTTTTAGGAGCCAGACCGAAACAACCACCAACCAGACTGAATCAGACTGGCAAACGGAATCCGAAACAATACAGGAACTAGTTTCTTTTTTGGTGGCTACTGATGTTTCAGTTGCTAAAGTTGACACTTCTTCTTCTGTTTCACCAACTTGTGGACATAACCTATCTGACATTTTTGTTGAGGATTCTTTCATGTCTAACAGTAGAAATCACAATGAGGGGTACAATGTAGAGTCTCTTGATTCACCAATAATACTGACTAATATTGATGGTGACTTTAAGGTTTGTAATTACTCTACAGTAACTACAAATAACAAATCCCAGCTGGTAGATACACAGGAAATCCAAAGTGGAAAAGCAGACAACCGACTCCACGGCAATGTAAATCACGAACAGTTTATTCCAACATAAAGTACAAAACACACAAAAAGGATTGAACGCTTTCGTCTCCACCCTGGAGACCTCTTCAGAATCAATTAAACAGGACAAAGATGCCACTTTTATATGCTCACTAATGAATTAATCATAAATCAATTAACAGTAATTAAATCATATTAGCAATTGGCCACAAACAATTAACTGTTGCGATTGAAAAAGCCTTTAAAAACCATGAACTAGTTGAGTGAGTCAGCATGTAAAAATGTGTACCAGACCACTCATACCTATTGTTTTAAAACTACATTGTGTAGAAAAAAGCCACCAGCTTATAAAATGCCACTTGTCTAATAAATATATATATTTAATATATAATAAAATAAATAAATGTTATCTGTATATAAAAGAATATATGTGTTTATATGTATGTATAACTATATGATAACAAGTGTAAAGTATATTGAAGTATAATGCAATACATAAGTAATATTATATTATAGTGGATATAAATATAAATATTAAGTAATAGAATATGACAGTATATCTATTACACCAGCATTACAATTACTGGCTTCTGACCCTAAGAAACATACCCACTCACTATAACAAGAGTTTTTGCACTGTGTGTATATAGTTACATTTCTTTTTTAAAGAATGCATCTACCTGATTGGGTTATATTTGTTCTACATTTGGTTATTTATGTCAGTGTTACTACGCCTATATACAGAACATCTATTTTCACATTCTTAATACTGTAATATTTTTAATACATATATATATATATTTTTATGTTTTTAACTAACATAAATACTATATTATTCATATTATATTATATTTATTACTTTATTACTTTTTATTTATTCAAAATATGCATATGTAATATTCTATTACTTAATATTTATATTTATATCCACTATAATATAATATTACTTATGTATTGCATTATACTTTAATATACTTTACACTTGTTATCATATAGTTATACATACATATAAACACATATATTCTTTTATATACAGATAATATTTATTTATTTTATTATATATTAAATATATATATTTATTAGACAAGTGGCATTTTATAAGCTGGTGGCTTTTTTCTACACAATGTAGTTTTAAAACAATAGGTATGAGTGGTCTGGTACACATTTTTACATGCTGACTCACTCAACCAGTTCATGGTTTTTAAAGGCTTTTTCAATCGCATCAGTTAATTGTTTGTGGCCAATTGCTAATATGATTTAATTACTGTTAATTGATTTATGATTAATTCATTAGTGAGCATATAAAAGTGGCATCTTTGTCCTGTTTAATTGATTCTGAAGAGGTCTCCAGGGTGGAGACGAAAGCGCTCAATCCTTTTTGTGTGTTTTGTACTTTATGTTGGAATAAACTGTTCGTGATTTACATTGCCGTGGAGTCGGTTGTCTGCTTTTCCACTTTGGATTTCCTGTGTATCTACCAGCTGGGATTTGTTATTCATAGTTTCTTTTGTACTCTACAGTAACTATAACACAAGATCAAGTAGAGCTCTTTTCAAAGGGTTACACTTATGTTCCCGCACAAAGGTTAGAATTAGTCAAAACTATAATCGACATCAAACTTTTCACTAGGAAACTCAACTTCATCTTAATGATGGGTGACAACATAGTTTCAAATAATAACCCTTTCAGAACCCCTAGCGTCTTTAATCCACCATTGCACCCACTGTTAAATGTTTTTGAGCAGTTATGTGAGCTCGACATCTGCCAGAAATTTAAGTCAGAGTACAACTTCCCCACATTTGGCAACAACTCTAAAGCTGAAAAGGACTGTATAGATACTATCAAATTGCACAATATTCGGATTTGTAAACCAGACAAGGGTGGGGGCCCAGTTATCTTTGACAGTGACAATTATAATGAAAGAATATTACACTTATTGGATAGCCCATCTTACCTTCTTAGTTCAAGATCTGAGACTAATGGGGCTTATAATACTATTAAGAACAGCATTGAGGAAATGTTTATCGAAAGTAGAATAGACCAGAGTATCTTCAATTTCATGTGTACATCTTATCCTAGGTTTCCCCACTTGTTTGGAATACCTAAATTACCCAAGGATATTAGTAACCCCCCTATGCATCCACTTCTGGATGGTAGGGGTTCACCTACGTATCCATGTGCAAAAGTCGTGGATGCTGTATTACAGAAGTACTTAGCTAAGATAACCACATATGTAAGGACTCTTGGGCTTTTCTTGACAAAATCAACCATCTAGATTTTAGCTCTAACTACAACTTCCTCACTGTGGATGTCAAAGATCTGTATACATGCATTCCACATGATACAGCTTTGGAATGGGTCAACCAATTCTTGAGAATGGGGCTGAGAATGCAGAGATGTCACTGTTGAATGAACTACTGGTGTTCATCCTTGACAATAACTACTTCATGTTTGCAGACAACTTTTATATGCAACAAGTCGGGGTTGCAATGGGCTCCCCATGTGGGGCAAGTGTAGCCAATTTAGTCATGGCTAATTGGGAACATCTGTATGTCTTCAATAATTGTGAATTCAAGGATAAATTTATTTTTTATACTCGTTACCTTGATGATATTTTTATATTGTTAGATGGTGACAGTACAATTAGTGACAACATTGTGAACTATTTCAGCACCACTACACACTTTTTACAGTTCACTTTCACATTTAACACCATGAATATAGCCTACTTGGACATCCAACTGAATAAGGATTTGAGCCTTCAGAGATTCACTGCTAGGATTCATAGAAAACGTACTTATTCAGACTCTTTCTTACATTATTCTAGTTGCCATCCCCATCATCAAAAGCGAGCAGTCGTTAAGGGCCAATTGGTCAGAGCAGCCCGTATAGTCACTCTTGATGAAGATTTTCAAGCGGAATGTTCCTTTCTTAAGAACATGTTTCTTCATTGTGGCTACACTGATCATATGGTCAGTGACATCATAGAAGAAGTCTCGCATAAATGCCTCCGACGTGTCTACAAACCCATTCTAGATGGGCTACATATGCAACAACAGTACAATGATAGGACGGACACTCCACAGTCTCAAAGTTGTACTGCCTTTCTTGACCCACATGCTCAACGGCCAGAGTTTATTACAACCTATAGTACGAATAGTAAGGATTGCTTTGAGATTTTATGTAAAAACTGGGCAGCATTTAGGAGTGACTATAGTGTGTACCAGAGACTCGGTGACCAACCAAAGGTGATTTTTAGAAAAGCTAAAAACCTTAAAGTACTGTTTGAACAACTGAAGCAGGGTGTAAGTAGATCTGTAGGTATGTATAAGTGCCAATCTTGCAATTATTGCAAATACATCACGGAATCTAATAGGTTCAAGCTAGAAGGTTACACATATAGATTGAAACTTAGAGTCAATTGCAACTCGAAAATGATTATTTATCTAGCTCAATGTCAAAGTTATTTAGCATTCTATATTGGTAAGATGGAGCGACGTCTCCGTGACCGTATTTATGAGCACATCTACGCCATTAGAAAAAACAAACATGACAACGCCCTGGCGAAACATGTCCTTTGCCACCCAGACCATTCTTGTAAATTTATGGTGATAGACCAGATCACTGAGAACAAAATAGGGGGTCCAACTGGCTTAAAGTTGGAAGAGCTTGAACTCATCTGGCAGATTAGATTAAACGCATACAATGTCCCTGGTTTAAATGAAAACTGCTCTATAAGCAGTATTTTGAAGATTAAAAGTTTATTAAGATGAACATGTTTGGAAATTATATCATATTATTTTAATTTAATTTGTTAAAGTACTGTTGTTTTAATATTTTTATTTTTCTAATTTATGGTTCTTATAGTTGTTTTTTTAGTTTTCATGTAGGAGGTTATGACACACAGCAGCCTGTACTATAAGTGGTTCTGTACTACTACTATTATCATTATCAGTACTACGTTTTAGTATAGCTTCTTTAAAAGTTAATTAGCATTTTATTGTTTAATTGTGTTGTTAAGCTGATGCCTGTTTGTGTTCATAAGGCACACGCTATCTGCTATTATATGTCTGAAGAAGTTTGTGTAAGCTACACAAACGAAAAGCGCTTTACATTGATTAAATTTATTAATTTATTGTTCTGCTATTTAAGTGCCGCCTCATTTGTTCTGTTTTGTTTTTGTGCTTAACAGTTTGTCGTAGCCTCTAGTCCGTTTTTTATGTATTTTCATAAATCAAGTATGTAAAGGTAAGTCAGGTTAGCATGAATAAAAAGATTTTTGGAGTAAATACTGCGATGACCCAACACTGGACCAGTAATCATGGAGCCGCAATCCTCACCACTGGTAACAGTAGGGGATATACACTGGGAAGATAACAGGTACACACACCGTATTATCATATGCAGCTCTCTGTATCAAGTGCAGTTTCTCTTAAGAGCATACAGGGATGACAGTTAGTATGGGGCTGGTTTCTTCCTCTTTCTCTAGATTCCCAATAAGACTCCCCACTGGCACAGCTATAGAGTTGAGATCTCAGCTGAGTGGCCAGGCCAAGACCTCCAACATCCTCTCTGTCCAACCAGTGCTTCATATCCCTGCCTATGTAGCTGACACACACACTATTTGAGGTTTCAGTTACACACACTCACAAACACACACACACACACACACACACACACACACACACACACACACACACACACACACACACACACACAGACACCTGGGAAAGGCTGGCACAGGTTTACTAGCTATGCCTCCTTTTTTCCCAGACTATAAGGTAGTTATCACTCCTGCCAGTCAACTCCTTATCAGCTTCTTTAAGGCCATTAATAAAGGGTGTCCAATCTTACTGTGTAATATTAATATTATTACAAGTGATAGTTTGACCAAGAGAAAGACTATTAGGAGTGGCTTACAAAGTGTAACCAAATAAATATGCAAGTATTCTTAAAATTTAAATATCTCTAGACAGATCAGCCACAATGAAAGGTTTAAATATATTTAATAATAAATGATAAAACAAGAAAATACTCAGTATATATTCACAGTGGGTTTATATTAGAAGAACGAAATGACTAAAAATCAAATGCTCTTTAGTCGACAAGTAAAACACGAAGTATGAAAACAGCAAAGTTACAGAACAGTGATTTTTTTCCCCAAGGAAAAAAAAATCTCTGTTTCAAAAAAAAAAAATTATAAAGACAAAATAAAGGGGGGGGGGGGTTCTCTCCCCCCCCCGATGTGGGGGGCTGTGTCCCCAACACCCCCTACTTAAATATACCAACTCCAAGATCGCACCACAGCGGAGAAAACAGCAAAGTCCCAAGAACAGCCCAGCGATTTCTTTTCCCTGGGACTTTGGGTTTTACATGTTGACGAAAGAGCTTTCGCTCTTTAGTCGCTTCACTCTTCTAATGGACTTTGTCTCCTATGGGCATATGTTTTTCCACTCCTCTACAATCCTATTCCAGGAATCAAAGGCATGGTAAAATGTGGTTCAAGAAATCCCAGAAGCTTTTCCAGGACACACATGGCACACAGACTCCCCTTGGGGCAGAGGGGGAGTTATAGTAGAAGACGCTGTCCCAGAGGCAGAAGTGGTGCACAGAATCAAGGTTCCAGGGATGTGTTCCCTGGTCAACCCTATCAGCGCTCCTGAAGGGATGCCTGATTGCTTATCTCTGTAAGCAGCTGGTAGAAGATGTTCCTTGCACCCAAACACCTGGCGATGCATAACCACTGATGCTTGTGTGCTAAGAATAATTGCTAGAGCTTGTCTAATTCTCTTCACTCTTTATCTGAGAACCCTTGCAAGACTCCCTGACTTCCCACTCAGCCAGGGAGTTCAAGTAGCAATTGAAATACAGAATCTGCTAGAAAAAAGAGTCATCCAAGAAGTCCCACCAGACCAGTTAGGATCTGGTTTTTATTCATGATTCTTTTTAGTGCCAAAGAAAACAGGGGACTGGAGAAGAATTTTGGATCTCGGTATTCTAAACAAATGTGTCCCACATGCAAAATTCTGGATGGTCATGGTTCAGTCTATTCTTCCTTTCTTAGAGAATGAGGACTGGATGTGCTCTATCAACATTCAAGATGCATATTACCACATAAAAGTGGACAAAAGCTTGAGAATGTTTCTCTGCTTCCAAATAGGAGCCTGTCATTTCCAGTTCAGTGTACTGCCCTTTGGCCTCACCACAGCCCCCAGGATGTTCACCAAATGCATGGCAGTGGTCACACCTCACTTGAAGCTGCACAGATTCTGAGTGTTCTTTATCTAGATGACTGGCTCCTCTCCACTTCCTTCAGGCATCTACTGCAACAGGCTATGGACTTCATACTGGACCTGTCCCACCAATTGGGCATAACAGTCAACCCTTTGAAATCCTAGTTAAACCTTGCCCAGGAAATGAAATTCATCGGAGCTCATCTTAACACTTCTTGCACTGCATCACTTTCCCTTCACAGGTTGCAGAAAATACAGATGTACCCACTACTGTCCTCAAACAAAATACCTGCCCAACTGATCCTACAAGCAATGGGCTCCATGGCAGATGCTAGTGCTTTCCATTAGCAAGATTTCACATGAGACTTTTCCAGTGGCTACTAGCAAACCAGTGGTCTATCCTAACTCACCCCATGGACCACTTAATTTTCATTTCCAGTTGATGCAAGAATGATCTAATCTGGTGGATGCATTCAAATTATTTAAGGTCGTCCCTTTGTCTTCCCTCAGCCCAAGGCCATAATGACCACAGATGCTTCCCAGATGGGGTGGGGGGCATTATATAGGGAAGACAATCCAAGGCACTTTGTCCTCCTCAGAGGCCAACTTATATATCAATGTACTGGAGCTAAGGGCAGTGCTTCTGGTGTTGCAAACGTTTCATTCTGCCTTACTTCTAGGGATGATAGCTATTCAATCAGACAACATTTCAGTGGCCTGGTACATCAACAAATGGGGGGTAACCAAGGTCTAGCCATTGTGTCGAGAAGCCCTTCGAGTGTGGCAATGAGCCACATCTTCCAACCACTTTGTGATAGCAATCAACATCCTGGGGACTTCCAATGTCATCGTGGACAAACTGGGCAGATGCATCTTCATGCCTCATGAGTGGTCTCTGAACCCCAGAGTAACAAAGGGGATTTCTCTTCATTGGGCCTTGCTGTGACCTGTTTACCTTATCCCTGAACAAGTGCAGAAGCTACTTTTCCCTAATTCCCCCTCAGAGGGAGGCCTCCACGGATGCTCTTCTTCACGATTGTCCCCCGGGTCTACTCTATACCTTCATCCCTTCAATCTGATCCCATCATTTCTCAAGAAAGCATCTCAGTTGAGAAGCAAAGTGATCATCATTGCTCGTTATTGGCCTTGACAAATATGGTTTCCCTTTCTTTGACCTGATCTACATTCCCACCCATGGAATCTGGACAAAGTTTCAGATCTTCTGTCCCATCCCCAGGGACTAGTGTATCTCAATATTCAGACTCTCAAACTGACAGCTTGGTTCCTCCACTTCTTAGTCACCAGGCATAATGCTATACCTTCTCCTGTGTGGCATATTTTGTTGGCATCCCATAAATAATCCACCAGAACTCTCTATCTAAGCAAATGGAAGACATTTTCTATTTGGGCCTCTGACAATGGTCTAGACCCTTTTTCAGCACCAGTAGCGAACATTTTGGAATTCCTAGCTGACATCTTTAATAAAGGAGATCCTGCTTCTACAGTCAAAGTTATTTATATTTAGAAAACATTTACATATACAGAAATGTACACTACCATACTACACAAGCATGTAAACAGCTACATAGATGCACTCCATAGGAACAAGTGCAGGGCAAACCCCAGAAACAAACACACATAGTGGAACCATGATACAAGCTTTATAACAAAAGGAAAACAATTCTGACCAAAAGTAAGAGCAATTCTCAGAATGTTAGAGCACTTGTGAAACAAACAAACAACTTAGAAGCTAAATCAAGTCCACCAAAGCCAAGTCTGCTGCTTAAATGGATTCTTCTTCTTTCGGCTGCTCCCATTAGGGGTCGCCACAGTAGATCAACTGTTTCCATTTCTTCCTGTCCTTTGCATCTTGCTCTGTCACACCAACCACCTGCATGTCCTCTCTCACCACATCCATAAACCATATCTTAGGCCTTCCTCTTTTCCTGTTACCTGGAAGCTTCATCCTTAGCATCTTTTTCCCAATATACTCTGCATCGCTCCTCAGCACATATCCAAGACAATATAATCTTGCCTCTCTGGCTTTGTCTCCAAACCTTTCTACCTGGGCTGACTCTCTAATATACTTATTCCTAATCCTGTCCATCCTTGTCACACCCAGTGCAAATCTTAACATCTTCAACTCTGCCACGTCAAGCTCTGACTCCTGCTTTTTTGTCTCCAACCCATATAACATAGCTGGTCTCACTACCCTCTTGTAGATTTTCCCTTTCACTCTTACTGGTACTCGTCTGTCACAAATCACTCCTGACACTCTTCTCCACCCACTCCATCCTGCCTGTACTCTCTTCTTCACCTCTCTTCCACACTCACCATTACTCTGAACTGTTGATCCCAAGTATTTAAACTCATCCACCTTCACCACCTCTACTCCCTGCATCCTCACTATTCCTCTATCCACCCTCTCATTCACACACATATATTCTGTTTTAGTCCTGCTGACCTTCATTCCTCTTCTCTCTAGAGCATATCTCCAACTCTCCAGGGTCTCCTCCACCTGTTCCCTACTCTCACTACAGATCACAATGTCATCTGCAAACATCATAGTCCACGAGGACTCCTGTCTGATCTCGTCTGTCAACCTGTCCATCACCATTGCAAATAAGAAAGGGCTCAGAGCTGATCCTTGATATAATCCCACCTCCACCTTAAACGCATTTGTTACTTGCACCGCAGACATCACCGCTGTCACACTACCCTCGTACATATCCTGTATCACTCTTACATACTTCTCTGACACTCCCGACTTCCTCATACAATACCACAACTCTGGCTACCTCAGCCAAAGACAATCACAATTTCAACACAGCAATTCCCAGAGCTGACTTTGAATGATGTTACCTACAGTGACACTGAAAATTTGGCGAACCTACTGGACGATAAATTTAATTTTAACTTTACCCCTCTTTCCCCTCATGTCCTTCAAGATGTACCTTAAACTGGCTCACCTACAGCTATCACACAAAGCCAAGTCCTAAAGGTGCTATCAAAAGCCAAAAATACTGCATTGATGGATCCTGACAATATCCTTGGATGCATCTTAATTAGCTTAAAGCACAATTTAGCCACACCCTAAGAACATACAGGATTTGCACCAAGTAAATAGAGAACAACTACAGTCATTCTCCTGCATAAGGTATGATTTATTTTATTCTGATTGGAGATAATATATAATTATCAATCATGGGATGAGTAAGGCCAATCTCTATCCGAATGGAAAAGGTTATTTCAAGTACAAAAAGGGAAGTTGGCAAAGGTTTAAAATGGCCCACAAGGGGAGTTAACCTAGTAGTTACTTATGAACCTATAAGGGCAGCTAGCCTAGTACTTACCTATGAACCTCTAAGGCCAGCTAGCCTAGTACTTACCTATGAACCCATGAACTGTAATACTGATTCTGCAGCATTAGCAAGGACATTTACAATGTATGCATAGATTGAACAATTATTGCAGATCATAAAGCTACTAGGGAAAAGAACATACTGAAGATAGTGTTCCTCAGGAGATGATTGTTACCTTTTGTCAAGTTGTACTACCTTTGATGTGCAGTGATCACGGGGGTTATAACGTTTAAATTAGTACCAGATAATTCTGACAAACTGAAACCTAAACCAGTGCAGAGAAGACTAACAGGCAGCAAAATAGAAATTATGGAAAACTAACTGGAGGGATGCATTCATTTGAAAGACAGCAAAAGGAATGTGTGAAGTTTTGAACGGGAATTTTTTTTTCAAACAGATGTTTAACATCAGTATCTAGACAGATGAGGTCAGAAGGATATATTTTGTATAAGCAAGACGGTTAATTAAAATAAGAAAAAAATGTAAGAAAAACAAGATTCACCTACTTAAATTCTGCATACAAATTAATGAGAGACAATTTCAGGAAATATCTGAAGAAATTGTATAATGAGATATTGAGCTTAATACAAAATCATTTTAGAAAATATATACAAGATGCAGTTAGAATAAATACATACAAATCAACAAAATTTGTATATATTCTAAAATTTATTCTCATACTCAGATTGTAGATATATTTTCAAAATCTTATGCAAAACAGTTTAGCTCCACAATGGGGGCAGTAATTTGTGTTACTAATAGCTAGGTGATTTCAGATACTAAAATTAGATTAGAATATTTAAAAAGTAATATGCAAACTGGACCCAAGCAAAGTTCAGGGAGGATATGAAATTTTTAACAACGACCTATGAAAATTTCAGCATCTTATGTCTGCTATTCACTAGATCATTTAAGTATGGAGAAATTCATCAAGAATGGAGACATGCACTTGTTAAACCAGCAAAACAAGACAATCCCAAAGTCATATAGACCTAGAAATATATATTTTTGTTCCAGAAAAATAATGGAGAAGATTGTTTTAGATAAAATATTGTCAGAATTGGAAAGTTTAGGACTTGAAACTGTGTATCAGCATGCATGTATAAAAATAGAACTATAGAAACCTGTAACATAAATGTTCTATAATATAAACAATAACTTCAGTTTCTTCCCCCATATAATCTGTCCTCTAATATCTGTGAGACCACCAAAGCCATTCCTCACTGTCCAGTGGATGCCCTCAGACCTGCATTATTTGGGTCTTTGAATCCTAACACCAAAAAAAAATTGCCTGAATCTCCTTGTGTTCTGACTGTGCTTCTCAAACATTTTGGAAATATAGAGTATATTTTAGAGCATTTATTATAACTGTATTTGCCTTACTATTGCTACAACTCAAGTGCTCTAGGTTGCACTGCATCTGAATTGTGTGTTTTAGCTGCTTTTCTGTATATATAGACTTATCTGTATATGTAGACTTGCTACTTATTCTGCTGTATTACTGCCTCTTAAATCATTTTTCAGTTGTGCACTTGCCTTGCTTCATTTAAAAAGTTTTAAATTGCTAATTTTGTAGAGTTTTAATTGCATTTACTGTTTAGGACTACACACTCAAGTGTGTTAGCCTTTTCTGTATTTATTTACTGTATTATTGCATTCTTTAGCCTGTTTAAAAAAAAAAAAACTATCTTGTTTGCTCATTTCCCACCTTTCCTAGCCAGTACAGATCCCAGGCTTTTCTTGTCTCAGGACTTTATTTTCTGTGTTCCGAGCTATCCAGACCTTGCTGTGGTAGAGGGAAGTCCTATTGCTTACCAGTGGGAGTGGTGAGCATTGTACTGTCTATCTAACAATAGAGGAGTGGTTTTCAGCTCTGAAATTGTAATTTTATTAGCCTTTTGGGCTGATTTCTATCCCTTTCAACTTTCTGGCTTAAAAACGCATGTGTTTGCACATTTTTCGCATCGTGCGGCACCACGAGGCTACAGTTAAACTATTTCAGGTGCCAGAAATTATGCTCTTCAAATTTTCCCTTAGAACTAGCAGGTTTCTTAGTAGTAGCACTAAAGTCTGAACCCCTGTAACTAGCACTTGCTCTAGAACCTGCTGGAAAGCACTAGGAAGCCTGAAACTGATATAAGCACTCAACTCTCCTTGTCAATAAGGAGAAATTAATTGTAGGCACTAAACAGCCTATAATTGCAAAGTACCTTGCAAAGGTAAGGGAAAACAGCTCTTATACTTTACAAAAACGCACCTAAACAGGCATGTCCAAGCATCAGCTTCCGGTGATTTCTCCTGTCCACCTGGTGAATCTGGGCATACTGGGGCAATGCGGCAACTGCCTCATGTACACAGACAATCCTCTCCTCCTACCACCCAACACTACAACCTGCGAGAGATGCACTTACATAGCCATACTGGAAGCAAAGCTCTCTCTAGCCAGGATTCTGCTAGACAGTCAAGAGGAGAAGGTTACCACCTGCACTACACCTCAAGCAATTCATAGCCCTTCAAAACCCACACCATCAACACCCACACGTAGCAACACTAAACCCACATGTGCAGAAGCCCTGAACATTAATCTGCCCAAGCAACAAGGACCTCCAAAGCTGAAACACAAACAAACACCAGTCACAACCAAAGTGACACATAGCTTACAACACCAGTGTGCCACCTAACAACAGCCCCTAAGGCAAGACAATGTACCCAACACTTTTGTTCTAGGAGACTCTATAGTCAGGCACACTGATGTCCCACTCACCAGGCTGAACAAGGAGAAAATTAAAGTCAGCTGCCTGTCGGGTGCCAGGATCCACCACATAACACATGCACTCAAGTCACTCCACAAAAAGTACAAATACGACTCTCTCATTGTCCATGCTGGAGTGAATGACTTGAGACGTACCTCCCTGGACTACATGAAAAGAGACTTGGAAGAGCTCCTGGATCATGTGGCCCAGGCAGGTATGACCCTAGCCCTGAGTAGCATCCTGCCTGCACCCAGAATGATACCACAGTATAAGGACAAAATGATTGACTTCAACAATTGGCTAAGCTTCTGGTGTCATTCAAAGGGGATCCAGTGTCTGCCTGGGAAGACATGCTCGACAAACCACAATGCTTTGTCAGATATGGTCTGCACCTGTCACCCCTGGGATTCAGGTTACTGGCTAAAGCTCTTGCCACCCCTATAGTGCCTTTTTTAGACAAGGTTCAAAGGACAAAACCACCACCGTAACAGATACAAGCATGCAAAATCTGAAGGTAATGCTACTCAATGCTATAAGTCTAAACTTCAAAATGCACTCTCTCAAGGCACTCCTAAAAATGGAGAACTTTGATATCTGTGCAGTAACTGAGACCTGGTTCAAGGCTCCAGAGAGCACCCCTGCAATACCAGGCTACAACTCTTACCACACTTTTCGGCTACAAAACCAAGACCGAAACACTAAAGGTGGAGGAGTGTCCATATTCATCAAGGATATTCACGCCTCCAGGCTAGTTGCCCAACACAATGCATCTGAAATTCTCCAGGTGCTACTAACACTAGGTAAGACTGCAATCCAAAGTGTAGCTTGCTACTGATTCCCCCACCATGCCCCAAGATTCTCACTACACCTTTCTAAACATATTGGAAAATATTAAGATACAACCAAACACCCTAATACTGTGTGATTTCAACTACCCTGCTGTTAACTGGGAAAACTACTCGGGTACCAACTCCTTTTCCCAATGGTTCTTGGAATTCATAAATTCCAATGCCCTGGATCAACTAATCCATTGTCCCACCAGGGACTCCAATATCCTAGACCTGGTCATTACCAACATGGGAGATAGATGCTCCACACCAGTGGTCACCTCCTCATTGGTCAGGTCTCACCATAAGCAAATCACCCTTGACATTCACATCCCACTCCAACCTCCAGTAAGGAAACCTCCTTAAAAAACTTCTCCAAAGCCAACTTCATGCTACTGAAGTCAGAAGTGACAAGCGTCATGGCACCCAAACAGATGGGATCTGAAAGTTCGACTGCAGAATCCTACACAAAGGCACTGTATGAGCACATCCACTCATGCATGAATCATGCCATCCCAAATAGAACCAAGATGCTCTCCTCCAAAAAAATGAAGCCAATCTGGTGGTCCACTGCTATAAACAAACTATACAACAGAAGGAAGAAACTGTTGCAGAAAAGAGGAAAATCCCAGGATGCAATTAACTCCCTCACCAGCCTCAGTAAGAAGCTGAGATCCCTCATAAAATCCTCAAAAGCTAGTTACGAAAATAAAATTGCCAAATATTCCAAAGACAACCACCAGGCATTCTATAGTTATGTCAAGAATCTAAATGGCAATGCTCAGATCTGCTCTGAGCTTCAACAGAATGGCATTAAATATACTGATCCCAAGGATATTGCCAATATCCTGGCAGATCAATTTAGTGCCAACTTCTCCCCCCCTCTCAGCCCCTAAAGGGTCCATCTCAATACCAAAAGATTGCCAAATTCCGGTAATCACGGCCACACAGGTAGAAACCGCACTCTCCAAAGCTAAGAATACAGCATCCATGGGACCAGATGACATCCCAGGCTGTGTACTACATGAACTACAAAATGAACTGGCACCTCACCTAAGTGTCATGTTTAATCATAGTCTCACCTCAGGTTTCATGCCCACTGAGTGGCGCACAGCTACAGTTATCCCACTCCACACGGGGGGATCCACCTTGGATCCCGAGAACTACCGTCCCATCAGTCTGATGAGCCTGATCTGCAAGATCATGGAACGCATTATCATGGACCTTATAAACAAAGATATTGACAACGTTTAAACACTGGACCCCACCCAGTTTGGGTTTGTGAAGGGCCGATCTTGTCTCCTGAACCTGATTGACTTCTTCGAATCAGTCTCCAGAGCTGTGGACAAGGGTAAAGTGCTGCACACAGCCTATCTGGACCTCGGCAAGGCCTTTGACACCATCCCCCACTCTGGAATCATAAATAAACTTCCTAAGCTGGGCATAAATCCCTACGTCACTCGACTGGTTGCCAAATGGCTTACTGACAGAACCCAGACTGTAAATGTAGCTGACTCCAAATCCAGCTCCAGACAAGTAACAAGTGGAGTACCTCATGGTTCAGTCCTGGGGCCGCTCTTGTTTGGCATCTACTTCTCTGAAGTACAGGCCATCACTAAGGGACTCTGGCTAACAAAGTTCGCAGATGACTGCAAACTGGGAGCCATTACTGAATCCCCAAATGATGTGGATATTCTACAAAAGGGCCTTACAGAAACAGATGCCTGGTGCCAGAGCCATGGGCTCAAGCTTATTTCCAAGAAATGTATAGTTATCGCCTTTGGAAAAAAACATGTACCCATGAATTACCACATAGGTGGCAGTACACTAAACATCAAAAGTGTGATGAGAGACTTAGGGACACAGGTGGACAGTGGTCTCACTTTCGATAACCACATTGCCACAACAGTCAGGAAATCCTTCTATGTGGCAGACCTCATCACTAAGGGCTTTTCATCCAGAAAAAAGGAGGTCATTGTCCCACTGTACTCATCCCTCATTAGACCCATTATAGAGTATAATGCCCTGTTTGGTATGTACCTCACAAGACATCTGCAACAGCTGGAAAGGCCACAGAAATACCTCACTAAAAGTATCACAGGCCTAAAGCAGATGCCATATGCTGACCATCTAAAAAAACTCTAGCTATACTCTGTGGCATATCGTCTCCTCAGAGTCAATCTCTGCTTAACATACAAGGCCATGTCAAACCCTGAGCTGTTGGACATGCTCCACTTAAAGAAATTCCAATCCCTCAGAGCCACATGCTCCAGGGATCTAAACCTTGTCATCACAATGAATAAAACATGCTGGAGGGATAGGTTTCTGGCCCAGAGACTCCCCATACTCTGGAATAGACTGCCCATACATGTGAAGCAGAGCGCCTCCTTGGCCATCTTCAAAAGGAAACTTGATGATTGGATGGGAGATAGGAAATTTACCCCATGAATCATGTCAGTCACCCTGCTAGACAGGGGTCCAGAGAAGTAAATATTGTGGGAAGAAATATCCAGGGAATTGTTATGGCTAGGCCTGTATAGGCCCTAGGGCTGATAGCCTAGTACCAACCTTTCAACCTATGAACCTATGAACCTAAACTGCAACAAGCCAGTTTACTTATAGCCTGAGCAGTCCCTCCCTATATACACAGAACATCAGTGCCATCTTCTCCTAATGTATGTTTGCTTTTAGAGGATATAAAAATTCTCCAGAAGTATAACTGTTTGTAAACTATCCTAAAGAACTAGATCAGCTAGCAAAGTAACATTCAGTCAGTGCAATTAATAGCTCTCAACTCTGCTTGGGGATTGTATTCTTTTAAAGTCTAATTAAACTCCCAATCCTATATCTATAGAATTTAAATCTTTTAGCTCTAACCCCTTGTTACTCTAATATTGCTTTATTTTTAGTAGGAGAAATAGAGCACCCAAAATCAGTCTACTTTAATACATATAGTCCTGCTGTAAGATCTCCCCTTTCCCACATCACATTTAACATAACTTATCTGCTAGCTCCCCTGTTGCTTTACTGTAAAAAAAAAAAAAAACTTTTCTATACTCATTTACAGGACACTGTTTCTAGTCTCTTTTCCAGAAACTCACAGTGCAGTGAGAGTTAACTGCTCTATCTTTCCCTGCTATCCTTCTTCCATACCATCCAGAATTAAATTCCAGTTTCCACTCTAAATTACTTAATTCATTCAATCATACTTGCTATACTCTTTTTCATACTGTCCTCTTATAGCTGCTTTAAAATTGAACTTAGTGTCTCTAAGCAACAAAGTAACATACTTGCCTTCAATATCCCATACACAGGTTACTTTTTCAACTTAATATTTTTTTTACTTCACTTTATATGTGATCACTGCAGGTAAAAGTTATCCATTCACCCAAACTATGCTCAGGCTCACTCTTTTCCCATACCCTACACCAATTCCCGCACACCCATCCCCCACTTTCATTAAATGTAAACCTCACTATTTTCTACCTATTTCTCCCACCCTCCAATTCAGCTCTGTTCACTTAATCCTGAAAAAATGCCTACAAATTCAGCTGACACATCATATTATACAATTTCCCTTTCCCTAATATCCTCATCTCAGCCCAGATTTCGCCTTTTACCATAGCACAACTACCTCTCTCTACTTAACTTCATAAATGTTGACAATACAAGCAGAAATTAAGACAACCTGCTGTCAGCTCTCTTTGAGGACCTCTCTAAGACCTTCAGCACTGTCTGCAGTCCCATCTTTCTTCAAAAACTCTACCATTTTGGACTCAATAACCATGCACTGATCTGGTTTGAAAGCTATCTGTCTGAGAGATCTGAAGCAGTTAGATGTCAGAATGATCTCTCTACATTCCTTCCTATAACAGTTGGAGTCCCCCATGATTGTATTATTGGCCATTTGTTCTTCGGCATATTAATTAATGATTTCTCTACAGCAATCACAAATGCTTTTGCAATTCACTCTGCTGATTTCTCATATCTTATCTGCTCATTAATAAAAAACATAGATACTTTAAAACAAATAGAAGAATCCCTCACCACAATAGAGATATGGCTAAGTCACAATTATTTCTCAACCCCAAAAATCTACTCACTTTTTCTACTCCCAGTCAACTTAACATACACAAAAATACTTTGTCCATTACCTCCACAAATTATACAAAAAATAGAATTGGTCCCCCACACCAAATTGTAGTTGTGTACATAGATGAAAATCTAAAATCTGAGCACCATATACTGCTTTCACTCAAAAAAACATACATAGCAGAACCATTCTATCCAATCATGCCTTGTCTCTCTCTTCCTGCCTACCCTTCTCTACTCTGCTTCTGTCTTTACTAAAATACAATCTGCTCTGTTAAATAAAATGGAACGATGCTATAGTAAGATTTCTAAACTTTCCACTAACCTTCCTTATAGTTCTTATAGCACACACCATTGCACAGATCTCACAGAACTACAATGGCTAGAACTTCCCATCATCTCACATACTCCTAAATCCTCATAACCTCGTTTATAGCCCTGACAAATGTCCACCCCCAGCCAAACTCCTTCAACTTTACAGTTTATCTAGAACAGTTTGATCTATTCATAAACAACTTCTACATGTCACCAAATTAATAAAGTCAGCAGGCGACACTGTGTTCTCATCCTACATCTATAAAATATGGAACAATTTCCTATTTCCCCAAGGCAAGAACAATCCTGAGTATACTTCAAAATTAAGCTAAACTTGTACCTTACAAACAAGTGGATATATCAGTGCACCTCTTCAAACTTAGCATGACCACCCCATCTCTCATCCCCAAACTGAAACAGTAATATGGTAAATAAAACACCCAAGTACCAAAAAAATGAACCAGCAAAAACTTTCTATAATTTTATTAAAACAGATGCACGCTTAAAACAAGCAAAGCTTTCAGGTTACCTCAGTGCTTTTCTGAAAACCTGAAAGCTTTGCTTGTTTTAAATGTGCATCTGTTTTAATAAAATTATAGAGCATTTCTGTTGGTTCATTTTTTTTTTTTTTGGTACTTACTTTGATTTTAATCTGACAGCATTTACCACAGTGAGATTCTGTTTTGTATGCTGTAAATAAAACATCTAACCATAGGTTCATAGGTTCATAGGTAGGTACTAGGCTATTAGCCCTAGGGCCTATATAAGCCTAGCCAAAAAGGTACCCCGGCTTTTGCCACCCAAGAAAATTATTTTCCTGTGACCCTGTAGACCAGAGCCACAGAAGTGATCCCTGGGGTGAATTTCCTATCTCCCATCCAATCATCAAGATTTTTCTTGAAGAATGCTAATGAGGAGCTTTGTTTGACATAGATAGGTAGTCTGTTCCAGAGTATGGGAAGTCTCTGGGACAGGAATCTATCCCTCCAACATGTTCTGTTTATTGTGGTGACAAGGTTTAGGTCCCTAGAGCATGTAGCTCAGAGGGATTGGGATTTCTTTAAGTGGAGCATGTCCAACAGCTCTGGGTTTGACATAGCTTTGTATGTTAGGCAGAGCTCGTCTCTGAGTAGGCAATATGCGACGGAGTAAAGCTGGAGTTTTTTGAGACGGTCTGCATAGGGCATCTGTTTGAGGCCAGTAATCCTCTTTGTGAGGTATTTCTGTGGCCTTTCCAGTTGTTGTAGATGTCTTGTGAGGTACATACCAAAAGGGGTGTTGTACTCTATAATGGGTCTAATGATTGATGTGTAGAGGGGAACAATGACCTCTTTTTTTTCTGGATGAGAAACCTTTTGTGATGAGATGAGCCACGTAGAAGGATTTCCTGACCACTGTGGTGATATGATTATCAAAGGAGAGATTACTGTCCACCTGTGTCCCAAGGTCTCTTATCACACTTATCACACTTTTGGCGTTAAGTAGACTACCACTTATGTGGTAGTTCATGGGTACAAAGTTTTTACCAAAGGGGATGACAATACACTTTTTGGCATTGAGCTTCAGGCCATGGCTTTGACACCAGGCATCTGTCTCAGTGAGGCCATTTTGTAGTATCTGCAAACTTTGTTAGCCAAAGACCTTCTGTGTTAGCCTGTACTTCAGAGAAGCAGATACCAAGCAGGAGAGGACCCAGGACTGAACCCTGTGGTACTCCACTTGTCACTGGTCTGAAGTCGGATTTGGAGCCTGCTACTTTCACAGTGTGGGTTCTGTTCATGAGCCAGTTGGCAACCCATCTTGTGACACGGGGATTTATACCTAGTTTAGTGAGTTTATCTATAATTACAGAGTGGGGGATGGCGTCAAAATCCTTGGCGAGATCTAGATAAGCTATGTGAACCACCTTACCCTCATCTATGGCTTTGGTGACTGCTTCAAAAAAGTCAATCAGGTTTAGGAGACATGATCTGCCTTTTACAAACCTGAACTGAGTAGGGTCCAGAGTCTGGAGATTACCAATGTCTTTGTTTATGAGTTCCATGATGATACGTTCCATGGCCTTGAAGACCAGGCTCATTAGGCTAATGGGGCAGTAGTTCCCGGGGTCCATCATGGCTCCCCCTTTGTGGAGTGGGATAACCATCTCAGTGCGCCATTCAATGGGCACAAAACCTGTGGGGAGGCTATGACTGAACATGGTACTTAGGTAGGATGCTAGTTCATTCTGTAGTTCATGTAGAACGCAGCCTGGGATACTGTCAGGTCCCATGGATGCTGTGTTCTTGGCTTTGGAGAGCGTGTTTTTTACCTGTGCAGCCATGATTACAGGAACTTTGCTTTCTTCCGGTATAGCGATGGGCTCTCTAGGGGGTGAGAGGGGGTAAAGTTAGCATTGAACCTATCTGCCAGGATGTTGGCAATATCAGTTGGTTCTGTATAGCTAGTGCCATTGTGCTGTAACTCAGAGCAGATCTGAGTGTTGCCATTGAGATTCTTGACATCACTATAGAATGCTTTTTAGTTGTCTTTAGAGTCAGTGGCAATTTTGTTTTTGTAATTAGCTTTGGAGGATTTTATGAGGGATCTCAGCTTCTTACTGAGGTTGACCAGGGAGTTCCTCCAGTCATGGGATTTTACTATTTTTTGCAACAGTTTCTATCTTCTGTTGTAGAGTTTGTTTATGGCAGCTCCTACTTATTCTTTAAAATTATACCCTACCTTGTCATCTACCTCTCAGTATAATAGTGAGCTTGATATACTTTCATAACATATGACTCTACTCTTCCCTCGCTATACTGCTCATCCCACCATCTCTACTCCAAATCAAATTTATTTTTGTTCACTGTCCTATTTACAACTCTACCAATTTCTTCCTTAATTTTAATATCCAATCTATTGTTTTATTTATTTTGTCTTCAGTGTAATTATCTCTAAAGACTGGTTAATGTTTTTTATTAATTGTAATCATCCCCATGATGGTTGCAGTACTTTGTAACTACCAATATATAGGTAAGTAAAAGCCGTGAAACCTCTCTGCCTTTATTGCAACCTGTAAAACAAGTTTTGTGATTGAAATGAGGCTTAGGGATTTCTTACTCCTGCCCCAGCACAGGCCTTTAGCTATCCCTCCTGTACTAGACATTGCTGATGATGCCTTTTTGGAATATAGCTTGGCCCCTGAATCTTTATCTCCTGCTCCCAGAAAACCTGATAGATATTACAGGGTTCCTGACTTACAAGTTCATTTTTAAAAATCCTACTGTGGATGCTGAGACCATTTCACAGGGACCCAAGGGCATTAAGGCTACTACTGCCAAAAATCCTACCCCCTCTGATAGAGACTCCAGGGCGCTGGTTAGATGGGGTAAGAAGGTATAGACTTCGGCAACCTTGGCCATTAGGGCCTTAAATTGCCAGTTTCATATGTTAAAGTATCAGCAGCATATTATTGGATTGCTTAAACAGAAAATTATATTGATTCCTGATTGTGCTGAAAACAAGGATTTACAGAATTTAATGCATTCTGCTGAACAGGTTGGAAAACATACTTTGCAATGTGGTTTTGATTCTCTAGAGGCATCTTGCAGGGCTGCTGTCACTGGGTCTGTACTTAGAAGGCATGCTTGGCTTAAGGAGCAATCCTTGCCAGATCATGTTAAAGCTAAATTGCTGGATGCTCCCTTAAATCAGGACCGCCTGTTTGGCAACAAAGCAGAAGAAGTTCTTTAAAAACATGGAGGAAAAAGCTAAATCTATGCAAACTGTTAAATATTTCCTACAAGTACAGCCTCCAAGATTTAGTAGGCATTGGCCCTCTAAGAATTAGTCATTTCCTGCTTCTTCCAGGCCTACTCAGTCCAAACCCAGAGCCAGCAGAACACCCAGGCTTCAGTCCCAGGGTACGCACAGGACTAAGCAGTGGGGGGCTCCCACTTCCAAATCAGGGAGTAGTAAGACTCCCCCTATGGTAAACTGTCTCAATAACTTACTGCTGTACCAAATCCAAGAAACCAACGACACCTTTTCCAAAAAATCTGTTTAATTCCACAGTGAATTGATTATAAAAAGCACAATGAAAAAAACTTCACCAGTTGATCTCTCTTAGCGCCTTAGCCGTTTCAGCCTTTACAGAGTAACATGAATAAAATGAATGCTCACAATATTACCTCTTATATTATACTTCGCTACAATTAATCAATTAACCAATTCAAATATTTAAAGTAACATCTACACTATACATAACTAAAACAGCTGAAATCAAATAAAACTCTGCCAATGACATTCCTTATTCAGCCCATTCGGCTGCAAAGTATAGTATTTCATTATTAAAACTGATTCCTTCTTTCTTAATAAATATTTCAATAAATTTTCACCAGAAAAATGTAAGGTGATGTGTTCCAAAACTGTTACCATTAAACTATCAGTTTCCCCTTTATGTACCATATTAAAATGATCTGCTACTGGGCTGTTGATTTTATTGCTCTTTATATCCCTAACATGCTCCTTAATTCTCTCACTTAAACTCCTTTTGTTTCACCTATATAAAAACAATTACATGAACATTTTATTGCATAAATTATGCCTTTTGTTGTACAAGTAAAACATTCTTGTGTTTGAATTTTTTTCCATTAATATAATGAAACATAGGTACTACATATTGGCAAATGGAACATTTGCCACAGGGAATAGTACCCGGTCTTCTGATATTAACTCTCATCAATTCTTTTGGTCTATGATATCTGCTATGTACTAAGAAATCTTTTATATTACGTCCCCTCTGATAAGATGTTCTTAATTCTATTTCTGATAAACTGCATACTTGTCTCCTGATTATTTTCCAATATTCTCTTAATACTGTACTAAATCTATCTGAAAAAAATGTATATTTGGAAACAAAAAATATGCTGTTATTCTCTTTAACTAATTTCTTGTTACTACTATAACCCTTGTTATTCCTTTCGCTTTTACTATTATAATTTTCATAAATCTTCATATAACTATCCATTATTATTTGTTCATCATAACCTCTGTCTAAGAACATTCTCATGGCTTTTATTGCCTCAGTTTTGGAATAATTTACATCACTACACAGTGTCCTAATTCTTAATAGTTCTCTGTATGGTATGGAGGCTAAAGAATGTAGAGGATGACAGCTGGTTGCTTGTAACATTAAATTCTGCTGATCAAATTTTCTGTGTATTTTAGTTTTATTTTTTTCATTATTTATACCAACAATAGTAATATCGAGAAAATTAACTTTCATGCCAACCTGCGCTTGATCATGCTTAATTCCAAATCTATTTTCATTCATATAATGTAAAAACTCATCTACTTCTTCTATACCATTATAACATATGAAAACGAGGTCGTCTGTAAACCTATAATAATTTTTTACATATTTTTGAAAAAAGGCACTTCTATATATGTGGGTACAGCAGAACACCCAGGCTTCAGTCTCAGGGTACGCACAGGACTAAGCAGTGGGGGGCTCCCACTTCCAAATCAGGGAGTTGTAAGACTCCCCCTATGGTAAACTGTCTCAATAACTTAATTTTAAAACTTCCAAGCACTTCTCAACTGACTGCTCCTTTAGGGGAAAATATTGCTCTGCATGCAAAAAACTGGGAACTCATTACCCAGGGCAAATGGGTTTTAAATATAGTCTCCCAAGGATACAGATTTCACTTCCATACATTATCAACCCCAAACGGTTGGCCAGATTTACCCCCAAATCAGTGGGCAGAGGCTCCAAAGCAAGTACTCTCTCTCTCTCTTAAGCATAAAGGCTATTCAAACTGTACCAGATGAGAAAAAGGGGCAAGGTTTCTAATCAAGACTTTTCCTGGTACCCAGAAAAGACAACTCATGGCGTCCTATCCTGGACCTTTCTACCTTAAACACCTTTTTGGTGATTACAAAATTCAAGATGCTAACTCTTCCCCAGTTAATTCCTATGCTAGGCAAGGATGCCTGGTTGGCAACACTGGATTTAAAGGAAGCCTACCTGCACATCCCAATCAGGGAATCTTGCAGAAGATTCAAAGCAGGCTACATGCAGTATCAGTTCTATGCACTGCCCTTTGGCTTATCTACTGCTCCCAGGATATTCACAAAGTGCCTAGCTCCAGTCATTGCATTTTGCAGGCAAAGAAATATTCAAATATATCCATACCTGGACGATTGTCTAATTCAGGCAGAAAGCCAGGACATACCTCTGAATCATCTGGCATTTGTACAAAAGGTGTTAACTTGTCTGCGGTACACCATAAACGAAAAGAAATTACATCTGGTACCCTGTCAACAAATTATATTCCTGGGAGCATGCTTGAACACAACTTCCAGGATGGCTTTCCTCATGCCAGAGAAACAAATTCATTTGACAACTTAACTTCAAACTAGTGGCCACAAAAACCCTGCTTTCTGCAAGGCAAATACTGCAAGCCTTGGGGTTCATGGCCTTGTGCATGCTACTAATTCCATATGCAAGACTGCATATGAGGAAACTACAATGGTATCTAAAAAGCCTATGGTGTCAACATTCTCAGGATCTAGAAGCAATGATTCCTATCATACCTTGCCTATGGTTAGAATTCCTTTGGTGGGCAGAGGCCTGCCACCAAAACAAGGGACTATCATTCACTATACCCCCCTGCCTCCCAAATCCTAACAACAGATGCATCAGACTATTCATGGGGGGCTCACCTGGTAGGGAAGTGCATTCAGGGCAAATGGAACCCAAGTCAAATGCACCTGCATATCAATCAAAAAGAAATGTTAGCTGTCCAGAATGCTCTGACAGCCTTCACGGACCACATTCTTCCAGGACAATTAATGGTAAAGACGGACAACACCACTGTTATGTGGTACATAAACAAGCAGGGAGGTACCCATTCTTACCCCCTCTGCAGACTAGCCATGGCTCTGTGGAACACAGCCTTGAGCTACCAAGTGCATCTACAGGTTCAATTCCTACCTGGAAAACTAAATACACTGGCAGACAAACTAAGCAGAAATCTCATGGACCCACGTGAGTGGAAACTGGAATCAAAGAGTTTCAACATGTTGATCAACAAATGGGGGAGCCCAGATATAGACCTGTTTGCCTCCCCTCAGAACTACCAATTGGACAAATTCTGCACAAGGACTCCCCACAAACAAGCTTGGAAAGTAGATGCTCTGTCCTTCAGCTGGAAATATCTATCAGTTTATGCCTTTCCTCCTCTGCCTCTCCTCTCCAAAGTACTACTAAAGATCAAATAGGAAAAAACAGGGATGATACTAATTGCATCAGACTGGCCACACCAACACTGGTACCCCCTCTTGCACAGTGTGTCACAGCTAGCTCCACTGCACCTGCCTCAGACCCCTACCCTGCTGTCACAGCAGGAGAGCCAGATTCTGCACCCCCAGCTTCAAACCCTGAACCTGGCAGCCTGGCTAATTACCTAATCTCTCTGTTACCATCCCTCAGTAAACAAGTGTTGGATGTCATTTTGGAGGCAAGGAGGCCTAGTACTAGAAAGTCTTATGTTGAAAAATGTAAAAGATTCTGTGCCTGGAACCAGACTCAAGTGATGTCCACAGCAGCACCCAGTTTACCTCAGATTCTTCAAATCTTAACTGAGATGCTTCACAAGGGCCTTTCCTTTTCCTCCATCAAAATTCATGTCTCAGCCATTTCAGCTCATTACAACACAGAACCATCCCTCTTTTCTCACCCACTGCTCAAGCAGTTCCTCAGAGGGGCCAAAAACTTAAGACCACCCAAGAGAGCCCCAACTCCAGCCTGGGACCTTAAGTTTCTATTGGAAAAACTCACTCTTCCTCCTTTTGAGCCAGTTGCAACTGCAGAGTTAAAATTCCTTTCTTGGAAAACAGCTTTCCTTTTAGCAATCACTTCAGCAAGAAGGGTATCTGAATTACAGGCCCTTATGGCAGTGGAGCCTTTCATCATCTTTCATGCGGACAGGGTGTCCCTCAGGACCAATCCCTCCTTCAAACCCAAGGTGGTATCCAGTGTGGCTCTTAATCAATCCATTTATTTGCCAACCTTCTTTTCTAATCCACAGAACAAAGGGGAATGTATACTGCACTCCTGAGATGTGCACAGACAACTTAGATTTTACTTGGACAGGACTAAACCTCAAAGGAAATCTGAACAACTGCTGGTGGCATTTGCTGCAGGGGCAGAGGGGAAGGCTATTTCAAAGCAAACCATTTCTAAATGGATAGGCCACTGCATTCATTTCTGCTATAAGCACCATGAAAAACCTATCCCACAGGGGATTAGACCCCATTCAACCAGGGCTGCATCTATCTCTACAGCCTTCCTCAGAGGTGTCCCTCCCAGAGACATCCTAGAAGCTGCTACCTGGAGTTCTGTACATACTTTCACCAAGCATTACCATTTGCCAATTTTCTCTAAATCCAGAGCTGGCTTTGCCACTGCAGTCTTGCAGGGCCTTATAGCTGGTCCTAATGCTATCTAAATTCCTCCTCCCATCCTTAGCTTTGGGAATCTACCCAAATGTGATGCCTGCAAAAGTGAAACACGAAGAACTTAGTACAGTTGTGTACACTTACCATAAATGTAGATGTTCGAGTGTATTCACTGTTGCAGTTCTGGTTACCCTCCCTCCAGCCCCCTGACTTCTTTGGGCTATACCTCTATTTTCCTTTACTATATTTAAAAGCTTTTTGGTTTATTTGCTTTTTTGTTGGCAGTATAACCTTGTATATTTAATTGCTTCCCATTAGGGGGGCACCTGACATCTGGGGCAAGAAAAACTGATGTAATGGCTTCGGCTGCATGCTTTATACCCCTGACTACCTGAGCGTGAGACAGCAACTGATGCAGGACCCAAGACTTTGGTGATCATGCCGACTGAGGGCTACTGCAAGCAGATAACCCAAATGTGATGACTGCAACAAAAAATAAACTCGAACATCTACATTTATGGTAAGTGTACACAACTGTACTTTGTCACTATAATTCCCTATATTTTAACTATGCTTCCCAATTTATACCCCTAACAGGAAATGACTTTCTCTCCAAAATGAAAAATAACTATTTCTTAAAAATTAACACAATTAACTGAGTGTCTGAATAAAGCATTATTGTCACTTATGAGTAAGGAATTTAATGATTTTGTGTTCATCCTACAATACTCTCCAAATACTTTCCTTAAACAGAATACTTTTAATCTCTCACTGAAATGACAAAACAATTTTTAAACATAATTGCTGCCTATACAATCCACCAAGTTGCACCTGGGCTTTCTCTTTAGTAACTTCCACCTCTATAAAATCTTAAAATGTATAAATGTAACTACTGTTTGTGTATAAATGAAAATGTAAATGTAACTACTCTGTGTTTAACCGGAAGTTAGTATAATGCAATGTAAGCAAATGGAACTTTTCTCTCTGGGCCTCTGCTGAAAATGGATATTACCTACTCAGATTTTCCAGGTAAACAAAGACAAATAAGTAATAAATGTGTGTTTATAAATTCTCCTTTTTGGAGTTTGTTCTGACTTTCTTATACAAAAAAGACAGCTTTGGTATTAAACTTACTTTTGGCATTATAAGCAATGGATCTGGGGTATGAAGGGCTAATGATGTTAAATCAAATCAAATGTCAATAAATGAAATAAATGAATCCAAACTATATTAACATGCAGACCAGGACCCATACTTAGTCATTCCTTTTTTGTGTGCCAGGAACTGGAGCATTCCTTTATGACCACACTCCACCAAACTTTTTAAAAACATAAGTAGGCTTCTCAACCGATTTATCCAATAACCCATCAGTTCTTCATTAGTATGCTTTTCTTCCCACTTATATGTTTATTGTAACGTAGTAGCATTGCTCCAGGTATTCGTTCAATTCCTTACTCATTGTTGACCTCAAAATAGGTTGCAACCTTGATCTTCTATTAAATATTATTTCCAGACTTACTTCAGCCAACACATAATTTAAACATAAACTTGAAATATTCCAAATCTTTATAAAACACTATCACTAGAAAAAAAAAACAACTCCAAAGCCTAACTATCTGGCCCTTTACTGAATTCTTTTTCTACTAGTTCTTAGGTTCATAGGTTTATACTAGGCTATCTGCCCTAAGGCATTTATAAGCCTAGCCCAAAGTTTTGTGGCTTACGCCACCCCTTATGTTAAAAAATACTGTGCCCATTAGTTTGTTGTGCCTCTGTCCAGCAGTGACACAGAGATGATTCCCAGTAAGGATGGCTGGCCCAGGAAATTGATATAGCAAAGCCTAAATGTTTTCTTTTGTAACGCATACTTTTTGGAAGATTGCAAAAAAAAAAAAAAAAAATCAAGCAATGCCTTTCCAAATGGCTTTCAAGCTGCATTGTTTTTTTATTTTTATTGTAGTGTTATAATGGTTCATTTGTTTACATTTCACAGTGCCTAGCTAATGACATTTGAAATTGAAGACTTTACTGGGTCTTCCTAAATGAAGGCAGACAAAGTAGGAAAAATAGTTATAATGGATACAGTGGACTATGAAAACAAAATTAATAATATTTTGAAAGAAGAAAAGACATATAAGAAAATAAATTATGAGCAAACAAGGTCCAAATACAATAGGATTAATAGTATATTATTTGACATGTTTAGTCAAGGTGAAATAGACAATACTAGTTATGAATTTATGCAAGTTGAAGAGCCAAAAATGCCACAGTTTTTTGGCATTCCAAAAATTCAGGAAGAAACTAACAACATTCCTTTTAGACCCATCATTTCGGCAAAAAGATCAAAAACTGAGAATATCTCAATATGGCTCGACAACATTTTAAATCCTATTGTTCAAAAATCAAAATATTACTTAAGAGACTCTTGGCATCTACTTGAAATTTTGAGGGAATACAAGATCAATAACGAAGAAGAACTGGTATTTGGAACCTTAGATGTTAGAAGTTTATACACCTCCATTGATCAGGAGAGAGGTATAGAATACATGAGAGAGTATATGAACAAGAATACAGAATTTTCAGGAACCAAGATCAACACACTATGTAGTCTAATGGAGTTGATCTTGGAAAACAATTTCTTTACCTTTAATAATGGTATATACCAGCAAGTATCTGGAGTGGCGATGGGAGCTAAAGTAGCTCCGGCTTTCGCTAACCTGGTTATGGCCAACTTGGAGCAAAAATTTTTAGAATCTCATTCAAGTTTCAATAAGGTAAAAGTCTAGATTTATAGACAATTTGTTTTTTCTTTGGGCAGGAGATAAAACAGAATTTGAAAACCTAGTGGAAGACTTAAATACATCTACTTTGTTTCTATTTTTTAAAATAGGAAGTTATGGTAAAATCACAAACTTCTTAGACATTAGTTTAAAAATAGATGACGAAAATAAAAATTTTATTAGTAAAATATATAGAAAGCCCCAGTTTGCTAACCAGTATTTACATCATGATAGTTTACACCCAACTCATATGAAGAAGGGTGTAATTAAAGGACAGTACATAAGGTTAAGTAGATTAACATCAGAAGAAAATTGTTATTATAGAGAGGGACACACTTTAAGTATGTTCTTTCAAAAAAGAGGATATGACAAAGAATGGTTGAAAAAGATAGAAGAAGAAGTAAAATTACTAAGAAATACTGTGGCGACACCTATTTTGACATCAAAAGACATTATGATAAGTTCAATAGGAAGACAAGTACAAACAACAACTGAAACAACAAATAAGGAATATATGATTTCTTTTCCGATTCCCATAGTAGATGAAATGTGGGAAATCAAAAAAGTTTTGACTAATAATTGGAAGATCATCTTAGGAAACAAAGACCTAGTTAAAATTCTTGGCTATTTTCCGAAGTTTAGTTTTAAAAGGACATCTAACATTAAAAATATATTAGAAAATAATAAGGAAAGAGCAATAGGTCTTAATCGTTTATGTTCCAACAAGAAAGGAACTTTTAGTTGTAATAATTGTAGACAGTGTAGACACATTAGCAATACATCCTTTGTTATAATAGGACATTCTAAGGAAGTATTGTGGGCAAAAAACTGTTATAATTGTAATAGTGAACTAGTGGTTTATGTAGCAAGCTGTGTGTCATGTAAGAATTATTACATAGGTAAAACAAAAAGAAGTTTAAAGAGACGAATCTATGAACATAATTTAGCTATTAAGAAAAGAGACAAGACTAATGCGTTATTTAGACATTCAGAATTATGTAATGAATTCAAAAAGTTTGAATTTTTTGTAATAGATAGTGTGGACAAAAAGATTTTTGCTGGAGATTTAAATAACATTTTAGAGTGCAAAGAAAGTTATTGGCAGTTATACTTGGGTGCTGATAAAGCACCAGGTCTAAATGACACAATAAATTTAAAGTGTTTTTTGCAATATAGATAATTTTTACAGGAAACACATAATACAATGCACCACAAACATATATGAATAATAGTATATGCATATATATATATATATATATATATATATATATATATATATATATATATACATAATATTTTTTTTTCTTAGTTTTAATAATAATTTTTTTAAGCTGTATAAAAGCATATATAAGTACAAAGTTTTAACAAGATTGCTATAAATGAATTTTGTAATTAACAATCGTCATTTCCTGTTGGATCATTTAAAAGAAGTCATTGTACAGAGTAACAACATTTCTGAAGAAGGTCACAAATTAAAGTGATTGAAAGCGCTAAAAAACTACTCGACTGGCTTATTTTGGTGTTCTGGAGCTCGTTTTTTAAAGTTTTGTATGTGCAAAGAGTTTCTTGGTTTTGGTATATACTCAGCTTAATGATGTATTTCTTTTTATATGTCTTGAAATAGTTATCCTATACTCCTGATTATTGACACTGTATAACATTGTATTGCTACTTAATGACTTGTAATAATCCTGTAACGTTGTTTAATGCTAATTTATAATGAAAATTGTATAATATATTGGAGCTTTTCTACCCGGGCCTCCGCTAAAAAAGGGCTCTTCAGCTCAGTCAGACAATCCCGATCAACAAATGTAAATTAAATAAATAAATAAATGAATAAATAAATATCTGAGTGTCTGGTGTGGTGCCAATCAGCATTAGGGAAAACATTTTCAGTAAGGTAATTTATAGGGTTGAGGTGTTGAGGTTAGGGGCAGTGACAGAGTTAGGAGTACCACATATATATATATATATATATATATATATATATATATATATATATATATATATATACATACACACACACGTGTGTGTGTGTGTGTGTGTGTGTGTGTGTGTGTGTGTGTGTGTGTGTGTGTCTGTGTGTGTGTATGTATGTATGTATATATAGATGTAATTTTGTATCTATGATATCCTTATATTGACATATATGAGTATGTTACCTGTCATCGAACACACAACAGAAAAAGACATATTGACAAATATGCGTATGTTACCAGTCATCGAACACACAACAGAAAGAGACACAAATAATCAGTATAAAAAAAGTCAAAATCATTGACAGAACAAAACATCTGAATACAAATCACTGAAAACATGGATTAGAAATGGTACTGTCTGTACAAGAAGAGGTTATGGCAGCCCGTGATACTAGGTTTGGCCCTATTTTGGGAAAACAATATACGGGGAATGAGGGAGGTTCCTCCATGAGTAATACAGGAATGGTATCTGGTAATTTTACCTTTATTACTGATTTTAGTGGTAATGCAACACATATTAGAAATATTGTTGAGAAGGAGTGGCTTATGTTCCAGGAGTTAACTGATTTGAACATATTTAAAGATAGGGAGGTAAAAACTATATTTAGAAGAGGACAAAACATGAAAAGACTATTGGAACAACCAGAGTATCCCTTGCAGACCTCAAGAACAAAAGTAGGTACATATAAATGCGGGCGTTGTTTCTCCTGTAAGTATGTAGTACAGGGCAGTCATTTGTATTTGGAGAGTAGAAACAGGGACATTAAGGCTATGGGTTACCATAACTGTATGTCCAGTGGATTGGTTTATTTGGCTCTATGTCAAACCTGTCCGGCGTTTTACGTCGGAAAGACTGAACGACAATTTAAAAGGCGTATATACGAGCATATGTATGACATAGCCAAACTTAAAATTACCAATGCACTGTACAAACACACTACTGTGTGTGAAGGTGCAAAATTTTTGTTTTTTGTAATTGAATCCGTCCCAAAGGACATAAGGGGTGGACCCTGGGAGGCTAGGTTAGCACATAGGGAAACATATTGGCAGATCCTATTGGAAGCTACAAAAATGCCTGGGCTAAATGAATCCATTTCTATAGTGCCTTATCTTAAGTTAAAAGCTCAACGTATTTAAAACAGGGATTAGTAAAATTTCAATTAATAGTGGAACATTGCAGTTTTTAATACATTTGATTTATAGATGCTCATAATATGTGTCAACATGTATTTATATTTATTTATATTATTTTGTTTTAGGTTTTGGTTTTAAAAATTTTTTAGAATGTAATTAAGCTTTTTACATTATTAAATGTAATTATATAATTGATTGATTGGGTTTAGATGGGTGGGTATTTAAATGGTGAAATTCTGTATGTGTGTTATCTGATGAAGTCGCTTTCTAAGACGAAAACGTGTGTGCTGTTTGTTGCCTAATTTTGCACATTAATAAACCTGTCTTCAGTGCTTTTGTGAGTTCGTGCCTAACTCGTATCCAGTGCCTTATTGTGAGTTCGTATTTTGCCCTGGTGATATTGGTCTGGTTTGGCTGCTCTCTTTGGTTGTATTAGTTCTTTGCAGCATTTCTTTTGGAGTTAGAGTTAGGAGTACCACACACAAATATATATATATATATATATATATATATATATATATATATACATACACACACACACACACACACGTGTGTGTGTGTGTGTGTGTGTGTGTGTGTGTGTGTGTGTGTGTGTGTGTATGTATGTATGTATATATAGATGTAATTTTGTATCTATGATATCCTTATATTGACATATATGAGTATGTTACCTGTCATCGAACACACAACAGAAAAAGACATATTGACAAATATGCGTATGTTACCAGTCATCGAACACACAACAGAAAGAGACACAAATAATCAGTATAAAAAAAGTCAAAATCATTGACAGAACAAAACATCTGAATACAAATCACTGAAAACATGGATTAGAAATGGTACTGTCTGTACAAGAAGAGGTTATGGCAGCCCGTGATACTAGGTTTGGCCCTATTTTGGGAAAACAATATACGGGGAATGAGGGAGGTTCCTCCATGAGTAATACAGGAATGGTATCTGGTAATTTTACCTTTATTACTGATTTTAGTGGTAATGCAACACATATTAGAAATATTGTTGAGAAGGAGTGGCTTATGTTCCAGGAGTTAACTGATTTGAACATATTTAAAGATAGGGAGGTAAAAACTATATTTAGAAGAGGACAAAACATGAAAAGACTATTGGAACAACCAGAGTATCCCTTGCAGACCTCAAGAACAAAAGTAGGTACATATAAATGCGGGCGTTGTTTCTCCTGTAAGTATGTAGTACAGGGCAGTCATTTGTATTTGGAGAGTAGAAACAGGGACATTAAGGCTATGGGTTACCATAACTGTATGTCCAGTGGATTGGTTTATTTGGCTCTATGTCAAACCTGTCCGGCGTTTTACGTCGGAAAGACTGAACGACAATTTAAAAGGCGTATATACGAGCATATGTATGACATAGCCAAACTTAAAATTACCAATGCACTGTACAAACACACTACTGTGTGTGAAGGTGCAAAATTTTTGTTTTTTGTAATTGAATCCGTCCCAAAGGACATAAGGGGTGGACCCTGGGAGGCTAGGTTAGCACATAGGGAAACATATTGGCAGATCCTATTGGAAGCTACAAAAATGCCTGGGCTAAATGAATCCATTTCTATAGTGCCTTATCTTAAGTTAAAAGCTCAACGTATTTAAAACAGGGATTAGTAAAATTTCAATTAATAGTGGAACATTGCAGTTTTTAATACATTTGATTTATAGATGCTCATAATATGTGTCAACATGTATTTATATTTATTTATATTATTTTGTTTTAGGTTTTGGTTTTAAAAATTTTTTTAGAATGTAATTAAGCTTTTTACATTATTAAATGTAATTATATAATTGATTGATTGGGTTTAGATGGGTGGGTATTTAAATGGTGAAATTCTGTATGTGTGTTATCTGATGAAGTCGCTTTCTAAGACAAAAACGTGTGTGCTGTTTGTTGCCTAATTTTGCACATTAATAAACCTGTCTTCAGTGCTTTTGTGAGTTCGTGCCTAACTCGTATCCAGTGCCTTATTGTGAGTTCGTATTTTGCCCTGGTGATATTGGTCTGGTTTGGCTGCTCTCTTTGGTTGTATTAGTTCTTTGCAGCATTTCTTTTGGAGTTAGAGTTAGGAGTACCACACACATATATATATATATATATATATATATATATATATATACATACACACACACACACACACGTGTGTGTGTGTGTGTGTGTGTGTGTGTGTGTCTGTGTGTGTGTATGTATGTATGTATATATAGATGTAATTTTGTATCTATGATATCCTTATATTGACATATATGAGTATGTTACCTGTCATCGAACACACAACAGAAAGAGACATATTGACAAATATGCGTATGTTACCAGTCATCGAACACACAACAGAAAGAGACACAAATAATCAGTATAAAAAAAGTCAAAATCATTGACAGAACAAAACATCTGAATACAAATCACTGAAAACAACATTAGTGTCTATGACTTCAAACCAATGATGAACCGCATCACAAAAAATTCACTTCATCACAATTTAATAACACAGGTTTATAACAGAGACAGGAAGTCCAAAACATTGTGGATATCATGATCCAATCCAGTAATACATTTTTAGTACATGCCTCCTTATATCTACTCAAGCACAATACGAATCCTTAAAGCTTCCACTTCACATTAATCATGTACAAGCCCGTGCATAATTCCATTCAAATGAGCAAACAACACATTAATCACGGACAAGCCCATGCATAATATCATTCAAATGAGCAAGCAATACATTAATCATGAACAAGCCAGTGAATAATGCCATTCAAATGAGCAAACAACACATTAATCACAGACAAGCCCGCCCATAATCTTTTTATTTATTTATTTATTTATTGACATTTGTTGACTGGGAAATTCCACTTTGTCAGTAACCCATTTTCAGTGGCGGCCCGGGGAGAAAAGCTCCACAAGTAATACAGAATATACAAAGTTAACAAGATTGATAAACTTAATATACAAGCTTAATAGGACTGATAAACTTAAAATTGATAATCGAGTACATATATAATCAGAGAGATATATATAATACAGTACAGTACATGAGTCCAGTATTAAGTCTTGGCATTGAAAACTACAAGGCAGAAGTTACAAATATAAAAAGCAGAATTATGCAGCAGTACCATTTATAGTGTACATTAGAGAAAGCATGCACAACTGTTAAAAAGACAGATATATTTAAAACATGGTATTTGTCCTGTGAAATACAGAAGTGATTAGGGATGGTTGTATGGTGGTTTGATTGTTTTGTAGGGGCAAAACTAGTTATTTAGGTAATATGTTTTTAGTGCTGATTTAACGGTTGTTATACAGTCAATTTGAGTTATATGGGAGGGTAAGGAATTCCAAAGGTTAGCGATGCTATGGGAGAACAGACAATGTACAGCTCTTTTGTTGGGTTTGGTTACTGTTAATAGCTGTTTGCCAGAGGATCTAAGTGTTCGTGTAGGAGTATAAGTTTGTAGAATTGAGCTGAGTGATGGGCAGGTGATAGGTTTAAAAATTAGTCTGTGGGCTAGAGTTAATTGGGTATAACAGAGATAGTTGGGAAACTTGAGCCATTTCATTTCTGAAATTGCTGGACAGTGGTGTGAGCGGTTAAGCTTTCCTGAGTCAAATTTAGCTATTTTGTAATAGCAAGATTATAGTTTATTGCTGAGTAATGAGTGAAGGTTATTAAAGATGTCACTATGATATAGAAGGGAAGGGATGAGTAAGATACTTGCCAGTTTTGTTTTGGTGTGATTGTCTAGGTAGAGTTTGTGATGATAAAGTTTGCCTAATTTAAAGTGTGTTTTCTTTATTGCGTTGAGAATGTGCGGCTCAAAGCTAAATTTGTGATGTATTGTCATGCCTAGTAGTTTAGGTGTTTTCACTATTTCAGTTTCTGTCCTATCTTTAGTAAAAAAATTGAAGTCTGTATCTGGTGGTTTTGTAGAGAATAACAGAAGTTGTTTTTTTTTGGGGGGGTAGCAGCAGCTGTGAATTATTTAGTCAGGATTCTATTGAGGTAAATACATTTTGAGCAACTGTGAGGAGGTTAGAGAAATTGTTGGAGGTAGATATTATTGTAGAATCGTCGACATATTGGATAATATTACCTATTTGGGAGGCTTTATGAAAATCATTGATGAATGTATTGAAGAGTAATGGCTCTAGAATGGATCCTTGTGGAACTCCTATAGTGTTTGCCTGATAATCAGATTGTACATTAGGCAATCTTACTGATTTTTCCCACCAGTCAAGTGAGTAAACAACACATTAATCATGAACAAGCCTGTGCATAATACCATTCAAATGAGCAAACAATGATCTACAAGCACCTAAATCGACATTGCCATCCTTCAACAGTCCTTGAACTTGTAAACCAAATACAGACCAAAATGAATGTGGAAACACAAGGGAAAGCCATAAGTGCACAGCCAATATTGTTTGCTCTTTCAGCACTCTACCAAAACTGAATAGTTAATCCACATAATTCAGACAAGCCACACTTTTGCACCTTGTGCTAACATTTTGATACAAGTAAAAGAAAGTCCCAGAATGAAGTCGCTAGTGAAATGAATCTCAAACGTTTCACTTGACCTGGCTTGATTTCACAAATAACAAACCTAGATCCAGCAACTGAATAAGAACCTGCTATTAGAGATAAGACACAGGGCCAAAACATATATAAATGATAAGACTTGGAGCCCATTAACCCATAAACACATAGAAAATTTCTTTACATTTAGTTCACACAGACTAACAGTAATTATTGTACAACTGCCATGCTTCTTACCTTTAGGCACAAATCTACCATTCTCAATCCACAAGACCAGTTCAGACAAATATTCAATGGTAATTAAAACTAAAACACTTCCACTGCAGGAATGACTGCCAACATGCTGATAAAGAAATGTCTTCTCTTAATTCTCCCACTCTTCTGGATTCACATTATTGGTCACCAGATTTGCAGGTCTAGGTTGTTGAAGTCTGCCTTAAAGAATGCCTGATAGGCAAAGCAACAGCAAATCTCTCCAGGCTGGTAGGAAGCACATCATAGGCTACCTTGCTGGAAAAGCCTCTGGGCAGTACTCTCTCAGTTTCTCTATACACACAATGGATTGGGCAAATGAATATGAGCCCCAGGTGTTAATATCATCATCCCAGAGGAGCACATACATGTAACAGTTCTTCCTCTGATCCAACAACTTTAACTAGCCACCCCAGCAACACTTGATATTCAGCAGCAGCTTCCCCTCTGGATCATATACAATAATATACTTAATATCAACATCCCCAGGATATTCACTTTGACAACCTGTTGGTTGACAAGGAGAATTTTGCCCTTTTCCTAACTGTAGTACAATCTCAGAGTTGGTATATTTAGTTAGGCGGTGTGGGGGCATAGCCCTCCACCTGGATGGGTTAGGGATGGTGCAGTTTAGGTTTTGTGACTTTTTGGATGAGTGGTTACTTAACCTGGGAAGATCTTCATTGCTCTGGTCTTTTGCTGAAATGGGTTTTCGTTCTTTTCGTCTTGACGATGTGGTCTTCAATGATCTGGGGTTACAACAATCTGAAGTAGGCCCATACACACACACACACACACACTATATATATATATATATATATATATATATATATATATATATATATATATATATATTTATTTATTTATTTATAAACAATTAAGTTGGTAGAAACTCCCAAATGTCAACATCTGTTTTGCCAACACACTTTCGTTGACAAAACAGATTGTCATCAGGTATGTTCACAGGTTCATAGGAGATTACTAGGCTAATGGCTTAAGAACCCTTACAAGCCTAGCCATTTTTGCTAGAATTTTACCTGATTTTTGATCCCTAAGGTCTAGGTGATGCTTACATTTGTGCCTATGCCTTTGAGTATTTTACAGACTGCCCTGTACATAAGGGACATGGGTGCCACCCCAGGAGTGAATTTACGATTCCCCATCCATTGATCCAAACTGCAATTGAAGAAGGTCAGGGAGGGCTCTGCTTTACATGACTAGGAAACCAGTTCCAGAGAAGGGGTAATCTCTAAGACACATATCTGTCTCTCCAGCATGTTTTGCTTGTGTCAAAGAACTGGTTTAGATCCCTAGATCAGGTGACCCTTGTGCAGCTTGTCTTGCAAATGTGTACCAGATCTATCAGGGCTAGATTTGTGAATATCTTGTAGGTTAGGCATAGATCATCCCTTAATAGCCTGTAAGAGACAGAGTAAAGGGATAGGGCTTTTAGTCTAATAGTACAGGGCATGTTTACAGCCTGTATTTTTTTTTGTAAGGAATCTTTGATGCTACTCCAGCTTTTGCAAGTGCTCGATCTAGTACATGCCTAAAGGTCCATTGTACTTGATTATTGGTCTGATGAGGGCCAAGTACAGAGGGCTTCCTTGGATCTGGATGCCATGCCCTTACTTATAAGATGTGTCACATAGAACATGTGGACACATGGCTGTCAAAATTCAGGCTACTATCTATCTGTGTACCTAGATTTCTCACCTCTGAGTCCATTCTTAGGTGTGATCTATTAATGCTGCAATTTGCAGGGATATTTGACTTCCTAAAGGGCATGATTATACATTTTTTTGTATTTTGTTTTAGGCCAATGGTCAGGCAACAGTAATTCATCTGAGTCAGACCCTTTTGAAGGATATTTACATCATTGGGGGGATTTGATGATTGCCCCCAACTTGCAGTCGTCAGCAAACTTAGACAGCCAAAGGCCTTATGCATTAGTCTTGACTTCAGTGAAGTATATTCCAAACAGGAGAGGTCCTAGCACTGAGCCCTGTAGCACATCACTAGTAGCTGGCCTCTTGTTGTATCTGGATTCAACCACTCAACACCTTGTGCACTATCCATTAGCCATTTAGCTATTTATCTGGTGATGTAGAGATTTATGCCCAGTTTTGTGAGTTTATCTATAATACCTCAGTGAGGAACTGTGTCATATGTCTTAGCCAGGTGAAGTTAAGCAGTATGTACTTTTTTTACTCTCATCCATGGACCTAGTGACTTTCTCAAAGAAGTCCACCAGCCTGAGCAGGCATAACCTGCCCTTGACAAAGCCAAACTGGGTTGGGTCCAATGTTTGGAGGTTTCCTATGCCATTATTTATCAGGTGTATGAATATTCTTTTTGTGGGCTTATATATAATGCTAGTCAAACTCTTTAATTAACTGGGTCAGTTGATGGTCCCAATTATGCAGAAGGATGAATGTTGCTGTCCTCTGCTCCACAAGGACAAAGCCAGTCTGGAGGCTGTGGTAAAACAGAGATCCTAGTAGGCCTGATAGGTCCTGTTTCAAGCTATATAAGAGGCATCCTGAGATATTATCTGGACCCACTGAAGCCATGTTTTTAGCTTCAGAGAGCACAGTGGTGACCTGTTCTTTGGGGATAACTGGTAGAGGAATGGTTGGAGGGTATTTTTAGGGAGTAACCAGAGATCATGGGGAGGTGAGATTTGCTGTATCTTCTGGCTGAGTATAAGTGATGCCATCTACAACTAATTCCACACATTGTTGGGTGTTGCGCAGGCATAACTGAAAAATGCCTTGTGGTTATCCTTAGTTTGGGAGGCTATGTTTGCCTCAAAATTTGCTTTGAAGACTTGGCTAGTCCTCTGATTTGCTTGTTTAGACTAATAATGGAGTTTTTACTTTGTTGTTCACATTATGTTTTACTTCTAGACAGGTTTTTCTTTCTTTAGTGTACAACCTGTGTATACCAGGGATCCACCAGGGTGGCTTATCCTACACGTATTTCAGTCTGGTACTGCTATGTCTATGCTGTTGTTTGTATGGTTGTTCAGGGATTTTGTGTACACCTTAACACTGGCTTCTGTGTCTTCTGGGTTTGGGGAAGCTAGTTATGCCATCACTTAATAGGATGTAGTTTACCTTAGAAAAGTTCTTAAAGGTTTTGAGGTTAGTTGGGGGGGGGGGGGTTCTAGGTTTACATTTATTTCAAGGGAGACAGCTTTGTGATCTGATATAAGCAGTGAGGGCATCACATTGGTGAGGGAGGTGCAAAGCTCTCCTATATTTGTGAGGACCAGGTGTAGGATATTTGTACCCCTAATGGGAGTTCAGACTAGCTGCTGGGCATTTGCATTGACAAAGTCTAGAGAGCATTGCGCCTGCATGTTAGTGGTTATGCATGCTCCCCAGTTAATGGTGGGGCAGTTGAAATCACCGATGAGTATGGTTATTGAGTTTAATTGTAGTGGTTCTATAAATTCAGGTATGATGCATAGGCTTTCTGGGTCATGGTGGGTGACCTGTAGCTAGCAAGGATATGTTTTTTTTTCCTGTGGTTACTTGGAGATGGAGTAGCTCAAGCATGTCATATTTGACCAGACTTGAGGTGTGCTTATCCTTTATGTAGATGGATAAACATCCTCCTTTTGCCCTTTCATGTACAGTGGGTAAATGGAATGTGTGAAAAACATTATAGCCATGGACTGCTGGGGTGCTTTTCATGGCTTTGAACCATATTTCAGTAAGTGCACAGATGTCAGCATTCTCCAGGGTAAGGAGTGCTTCCAGAGAGTGTAGTTTCTTGTTGAGACTCCTAGCATTGAACAGTAACACCTTTAAGCTTATCATGAGTGGATTTTGCTATGTTGGAAGGTTTGTCTGGTAATGCCTAAAAAAAAAACTCCGGGGTGTGTAATGTTTTGGCCAATATCTGAAATCCTAGTGGTGACAGGTGGCCTTTCAATCATTTCTCTCAGTTTGACAAATACTGTACCCCTTTGGAATGAAACAAATGGCTAAACAAATTGTTAAAGTCAATCATTTTCTGTAGGTATTGTGGCATTAGGGACGGTAGAATGCTGCTCAAAGCTAGACTTATACTTGTCTGTTTCACATATTCTGACAGCTCAATCATGTCTCTCTTCGTGTAGTCCAGGGAGGTATGTCTAAGGTCATTTACACCCACATGGACTACGACTGAGTCATACTAGTACTTGGGGTTTAGTGACTTGAGTGCTTGCATGATCTGGTGAATCCTAGCCTCAGACAGGCAACTAACTGTAACCTTATTATCTAGCCTGGTGAGACAGACAACAGTGTGTCTCACAATGGAGTTTCATATGACCAATATATTGGGTTGTGTGATGTTGCTCCTTATGGGCTTGGTAGTTGAGACACAAGATATGATTTTATGTGTTCTGATGGGACTTGTCTTGTTTTTGTGAATGCAGAGTTACTGAGAACTGTATCTGAGAGCCCTTTAAGGTTTGGGTAAGTTGTGAGCACCTCCACATGTGTGAGTCTACATGTCTAGTCCTTTGTAAGTACAGTCATTGTATGTGTCACTGGCAACCTGTTTTTTAATTCTTTTTGAATAAATGTAAGAGTCTTGCCTCCAGTGACACTGTGTAACTTTATCTCCCACATACTGTATGTGTCTGTTTCAGAATTAAGTGGTTGTCAATGCATATAATGCAATTACTACATTGCCTTAGGATGCCCATGTCCACCAAGCTAGATGCCGAGATAGTAGGAAAGTGCCTTTCCATGGTTGCAGGTCTTTAATATGTTCTTTGCAAGGGAAAAGATTGAGGGTGTTTGCAACTGGACAAGGGATGGGTGCTTGCTTACTGCAATCTACAGCTAACCTGTCCAGCAATTTTTCCCAGCATGCAAACCAGTTGATCTTTGAACATTGATAGTTCTAAGTGCTATAATAATGTAATCTAGAGCTAACTAAATGTGGAAATGCTGTTCAGTGGGCAAACTAGTTGCTGCTTGAGTAGTGCGGAACTCCCATATTAGACACTTACATATTATATATATATATATATATATATATATATATATATATATATATATATACATATATATATATATACACACACACACACACACACACACACACACACACACACACACACACACACACACACACACACACGCACACACACACATTATGGATTAACTTAGAAGCTCAACCAGCACCTTATGATGGTCAGATCAAAAACTTGCAGGATTCTTCCTGCAGACAGTACAACAGTACCTAATCTGCATGTGCCCATCTAGCTCTTACTTATATTATTTATTAATTGACATTTGATTACAGGGAGAACCCGACTAGGTAGGAGCTCTTTTTTCAGCAGAGGCCTGGGAAGAAAAGCTCCAAATTATTAATGTTTTAAGAACAATAAGTTTATATTCTTTAAAAATATTACAAAAAACAACCACAGGTTAAATAATTATATCAAATTTGACATAATATGAAAACATTGGTGAAGAAGAGATACAAGTTATATGACAATTATTTAATATTTAGAGAATTTTATTAAGTTTATAGAGAAATTAAAGGGAGATTAATGTAATATAAACAGGAACTGCAAAATGAAGTGAGAGAAAAGCATGCTTATGGTGTATTTAGAGAGAAAGCTAGGGGAGGAAAATTGATATAAGTAAGGAAGTGAGTGAAGAAGGGAGTGTAAAGAGATGTAAGGCATGAGTAGGTATCACATTTACGGATAGAAGCTATCCTGGTGTTGAGTAAGAACAGAGCCAGAACTTTTGGCAAGAAGTCTTAAAGAATGTTTTTTAAGGATGGAAGGGAGAGTATTGATAGGATGGATATGGCTAAGGAGTTTGAGGCTTTAGCAACATGATATGAGTACAGACAATTTCCAGCAGATTTGGTAGGTTTGTGGACAAATAATAGTTTTTGGTCACTGGATTATAATGGCGGACTGGGTACATAGTTGTGTAAAATGTTGTTTTGTGCTGGACAAGCAGATGGATGCTGGATAATTATATAAGTGGTAAGAAAGTGCGTATATGTAGCTGATGGAGTAGTTCTAATTAATTTAGAGCTTTCAGAGCTACCCAGAGGTGGGATTTGAAGGGGGCATTTGCTGCAAATTTAGCAACTTTGTTATAGCATTTTTCAAGGTTTGTTTTTTGTAATGCCTGAAGGTTAGTAAGGATGGGAGCACCATAAAGAAATGTGAAGAGGGGAACTAGTGGCAAGTGCAGTCTTAGTTGTGATGATGAGAAAGGTTTTGGCTATATAAAGCATGCCTAGATTTTGATGAATTTTTCTTATGCAATTTTGTATATGCAAGTGGAATTTAAGATTATCATCCACTTCTTCTTCTTTCAGCTGCTCCCATTAGGGGCGCCACAGCAGATCAACTGTTTCCATTTCTTCCTGTCCTCTGCATCTTGCTCTGTCACACCAACCACCTGCATGTCCTCTCTCACCACATCCACAAACCTTATCTTAGGCCTCTTTCTTTTCCTGTTACCTGGCAGCTTCATCCTTAGCATCTTTTTCCCAATATACTCTGCATCCCTCCTCAGCACATGTCCAAACCAACATAATCTTGCCTCTCTGGCTTTGTCTCCAAGCTTTCCAACCTGGGCTGACCCTCTAATATACTTATTCCTAATCCTGTCTATCCTCATCACACCCAGTGCAAATCTTAACATCTTCAACTCTGTCACATCAAGCTCTGACTCCTGCCTTTTTGTCAATGCCACTATCTCTAACCCATATAACATAGCTGGTCTCACTACCCTCTTGTAGACCTTCTCTTTCACTCTTACTGGTATTCGTCTGTCACAAATCACTCCTGACACTGTCCTCCACGCACTCCATCCTGCCTGTACTCTCTTCTTCACCTCTCTTCCACACTCACCATTACTCTGAACTGTTGATCCCAAGTACTTAAACTCATCCACCTTCGCCACCTCTACTCCCTGCATCCTCACCATTCCTCTATCCTCCCTCTCATTCACACACATATATTCTGTCTTAGTCCTGCTGACCTTCATTCCTCTTCTCTCTAGAGCATATCTCCACCTCTCCAGGGTCTCCTCCACCTGTTCCCTACTCTCACTACAGATCACAATGTCATCTGCAAACATCATAGTTCACGGGGACTCCTGTCTGATCTCGTCTGTCAACCTGTCCATCACCATTGCAAATAAGAAAGGGCCCAGAGCTGATCCTTGATGTAATCCCACCTCCACCTTAAACGCATCCATCACTCCCACCTCAGACCTCACTGCTGTCACACTACCCTCGTACATATTCTGTACCACTTTTACATATTTCTCTGACACTCCCGACTTCCTCATACAATACCACAACTCATCTCTGTGCACCCTGTCATATCCTTTCTCTAAATCCACAAAGACACAATGCAACTCCTTCTGACCTTCTCTGTACTTCTCCATCAACACTCTCAGAGCAAACATTGCATCTGTAGTGCTCTTTCCTGGCATGAAACCATACTGCTGATCACTAATCATCACTTCCCTTCTTAACCTAGCTTCCACTACTTTTTCCCATAATGTCATGCTGTGACTGATCAGTTTAATCCCTCTGTAGTTACTACAACTCCACACATCACCCTTATTCTTAAACATTGGTACCAAGGCACTTTTTCTCCATTCATCAGGCATCCTCTCACTTTCCAAGATTTCATTAAACAATCTAGTTAAAAACCCCACTGCCATTTCACCTAAACACCTCCATGCTTTCACAGGTATGTCATCTGGACGAACAGCCTTTCTGCCCTTCATCCTCTTCATAGCTATCTTTACTTCCTCCTTGCTAATCCACTGCACTTCATGATTCACTATCCACACATCATCCAACCTTCTCTTCCTCTCATTCTCTTCATTCATCAACCCCTCAAAGTACTCTTTCCATCTGCTCAACACACTCTCCTCGCTTGTGAGTATGTTTCCCTCATTATCCTTTATCACCCTTACCTGCTGCACATCTTTACTAGCTCGGTCCCTCTGTCTAGCCAATTGGTACAAGTCCTTTTCTCCCTCCTTAGTGTCTAACCTTTTATACAACTCTTCATACGCCTTATCCTTAGCCTTTGCCACCTCTCTCTTTGCCATGCACCTCATCTCCTTAAACTCTTGTCTACTTTCTTCATCTCTTCCACCACCAGGTCTCCTTGTCCTCCTTCCTCTTTCCAGATGTCACACCAAGCACCTTTCTAGCCATCTCTCTAAATAGCTCTGCGGTAGTTGCCCAGCTATTTGGTAACTCTTCACTGCCACCCAGTGCCTGTCTTAACTCTTCCTTGAACATCACCTCACAACTACCCTTTTTCAATTTCCACCATTTGATCCTTGGTGCTGCCCTCACACTCATCCTCCACTTCTTGATCACCAATGTCATCCTACAAACCACCATCCTATGCTGCCTAACTACACTTTCCCCTGCCACCACTTTATAGTCTCCAATCTCCTTCAGACTGGCCCTTCTACATAAGATATAATCCACCTGTGTGCATCTTCCTCCACTCTTGTATGTCACCCTATGCTCCTCCCTCTTGTTAAAATACGTATTCATCACAGCCATGTCCATCCTTTTCACAAAATCCACTACTATCTGATCTTCTGCATTCCTTTGCTTAACACCATACCTACCCATCACTTCCTCATCCCCTCTGTTCCCTTCACCAACATGCGCATTGAAATCTGCTCCAATCACCAGTCTCTCACCCTTGGGTACAGTCATCACCACTTCATCCAACTCACTCCAAAATTTTTCTTTCTCATCCATCACACACCCAACTTGTGGAGCATATGCACTAACAACATTCATCATTACACCATCAATTTCCAGCTTCCTAAACATCACTTTATCCGACACTCTTTTCACCTCCAAAACACTCTTTGCATACTGTTCCTTCAGGATAATGCCTACGCCATTTCTCCTCCCATCCCCACCATGATAAAACAATTTGAAACCACCTTCGATACACCTAGACTTGCTCCCCTTTCATCTGGTCTCTTGCACACACAATATGCCAACCTTCCTTCGGTCCATCATATCAGCTAGCTCTTGCCCTATACCAGTCATACTGCCAACATTCAAAGTTCCGACCCTCACTATCACAGTTCTAGCCTTTACCTGCCTTCGGGCATGCCTTCCCCCTCTTCTCCTCCACTATCATCTTTAATAATTGTCTATGATAATTGATTTCAATGGTTATATTATCAAGAAAGAGGACTTCAAATTTTGTTTTTTCATAAGAAATTGATTTGGGGAAAAAAAGTAGTAGTATTTTTTTTTGTTAGGGATGAGAATGAGTTGTGAGAAATGCATGTTTTAGTTATGGCTACAAAGCCATGTTTTATTTGTTGTTAAAGCTTCCTGAGTAATTTTTCAAGGTATGCCATATTGTCATATGTGCAAATGAGTATGGAGACCTATTTTGTGGCTGCATAGAGAGTGTTGTTGAAAATTTTAAAAGGTAGAGGACCAAGGATAGAGCCTTGTGGTACATCAGAGGTGAGAGGGAGGTATGAAGAGAGGGTGAAATGCCATTTTACTGACTGAGAGATAGCTTTTGAACCATAGAAGAGTGTGGTGAAGAGACCTAATGAGGACATTTGATGTAGAAATTTGCTGTAACAAACTCTGTCGAAGGATTTAGACAAATCTAGAAATAAGGAGGAGAGTAGTTTGCTGTTATCTTTAGCTTTATTTACAGTAACTATACAGGTTAGATGGACAGGGCTAGTACTGTGGGAGGGAAGGAAGCCATATTGTGTGGGGGATAGGAGCTCTTCCTGTGGGAGACAGTTTAGCAATTGTTTTTGAATACCTTTTTTCAAGTGTTTTGGAGAGGGGGATTAGATTGCTATAGTTCAAAACTTAGAAATATCTGACTTTCCTCCTTTGTGCAGAGGGATAATGTGTGACTTTCAAGAGAGGAAATGTGGGATTCCAGGATTGACCTATTTAGAAGGTTTGAGACAGGACAGGCATTGCTATTGACTACTATTTTAAGGTATTCTCTTCGAAGCTTATCAGCTGAAGTGGAGCTTGGTTTGAATTTGTTTAAGAGTGATTTTATATAAGATGGGGGCATAGGTTTGAAGGTAAAGGTTTATGTGGTGATACGTGGCTCTTCGGCAGGGTTAGGATTAGATGTTGGAGAATCCTTGGTTAGAGATGCTGTAACATCCATGAAATAAAAGTTGAATTATGTTGCAGTTTCGAGTGATGAGTTATTGAGGGAGGGGTAATGGTTGAATTTTTGGTCGGAATGCTTACTATTATTCCAAAAGTTATTATAGTATACTTTTTTGTCTTCATTTATCTGCTTTTTAGTACTATTGCAAAGCATTCTGATATTTTCAAGATATTGTGGTGTTTTATATTTCTGCCTTTCCTTCCCTGATTTTTCTCTGTCTTGCATTAGCTATTTAATCTTTTTGGAGAGCAAAATTGCATTATTTGTTTTTAGTCTTTCAGAAGATTATTTGTCTTCAAGTTTTGAGCAGGAAAAATAAGTCAACCAGGTGGCCAGATGCACAACATGCCCCACCCTAGCCATTCAGGTCCTGTCCTCAACCTTCCTTCCTCACACTTTAATAAAAAATAAAAAAAATAAAAAATAAAAGCACAGTCAGTAGTAGTGTGCGGGGGTGGACACTTGCTTTTCTAAAATACACTTTTAAGGCCCTGTTTGTATTGTTTGCCATGAATAGGCTGGTATAAAATTAAACAATATGTATATTTTTCACACCTACTTCTAAGTATATAAAAGCTGATATGTTTAACATTGTTAAAATATTTCTGATTTTTTTTGTTTCTGAGGATCACTTGTCTGGAACAAATAAAGGCTTGTTGCTTTGGAACACTACCTGAGTTTCATGATTTTTTTTTTTAAATTATTGTGACAGAGCTCATCAACAAAGTTTTAAGACCACTAGTTTCTTTGTTTTTTATTTTTTCTTCAACACTCGTAGTGGTGAGGTTGGAACTAGACAGATTCTTGTGCTTGTTTATTTTTTTAAATTTGTGATCTTTGGTTTTATGCCCAAGGATTTGTTCTGGCATTAGGAATGCACTTCATTGACTTATCTCAGCATGGAGAATACACAGCTTCGAGATCTAATAAGTGTACCACTACAGGACGATGAAGGTCACCACCCCAAACATTACTACAACTGACAACTCACTAGGTAATAATTTTGCAAAGCTAGAAAAGCAACTTAGTCTTCCACATGTCTATTCTATGACCAAATATATTTGGAGCAGAGTAGAGAAAAAAGATTACCAAGGGGACTGAGACATAAAAAGTTAAAGTGGAACAATATGTGTGAAGAACGATCACAGGAATGGACTGACATTCTTGAGGAAGCTTGTTTTTAAACTAATAGATTTGCTTATCAAGCACAACAAAGAAAAACAGGACACCACTAAGGAAATAATTGAGGCTGTTTACACTGAATGCAAGCAGGAGGCAGATCATGAACACAAATTCCAGAATATGGTAGAGAAGGTTCACAATTATCAGAAGTCCATCCAAGAGAGAGAAAGATTCCAAAAATGAACAGAGATCAAATGAACAAAGATGATCCACAGCATCTCATGAAGCATAGATCCAGAATGGGAGGTGAAAACAGGAGACATTTTAACAAGAGAGACAGCAACAGGGTAACACAGACACCTGCAGATATCACCAAATAATGCCAATAACAATAATTATGATGCCAGTAATGCCAACAGTAAAGTGAACACACTCACAATACCAGACAGACAAATGAGGGACAGACAAATGGTGGACCAACCAACAGCATCCAGTACCACTTGGACCCCACAGTCGGACATGAGGACACCAGAATCATACCCAGCCAGAATACAATTCCTGGACTCATATCACCAGAGCCTAGTACACATGAACAGGAATTATCATCACAACAATTACAACTACAGCCAGAGATACAGTCCACTGAGGTTTCAAAGAGAAGTGAACTACTATCTGAACCCAAGGAGGGAGGATCAGAACAACTAGAGGAAGAAGCAGTGGTCAAGGGCAAGGGAGTTGAGGTACCTGGGGAACAACAACTTCTACCCATCAGGGCCATGAGCCTGCAGAGAGAATTAGCCCCCAGGATCTAGAATCATTTAAAGAAACCACTGACAGCACTTAAGAAAAAGTGCTTAACTTACATTCATACCTCAGGTAAGGAGCGATGAAACACAGACCGTCATTAGTTGAAAAATGTATGTGAGGAAGTAGAATTTGAAACTTTTCTTTTATGACAAAAATAACATTTAGAAAGATAAACGCAGAGAGAAAAAAAAATCAAAAGACCCAGTAGTTTTTGCCCCCCCCACTGCATCCCACACTTGCAGCCTTCGAGACAAAATACGAGCTTGACATAAGAAAGGCTCTCAAAAAACACCAAAAAGTAAGTTTTATAATATTTCAAAGGAAGAGATATTAGTGCTTAAGAATTTCAGCAATGATAAGGCTAACAAGGGTTGGGGTATACTTGTTACAGATACTGACAGTTATATAATGAAAATAGAGAACATGCTGAACACGCCTGAGTTTTATTCTAAATATTCCTTTGAGGATGTTAAAACTGCATATATAAAATGGAAAGATAAGTTAACCACAATGCTTAATGAAAAAACTATTAGTGAAAACTTTTTTGACTATTCAAACACTCCTCACTCTGTTACCTTGTTTTTTCAGGATTCTCAAACCCCATAAGAATAGGGAAGATCCACCTTACAGACCTGTTATTGCAAGTGGAGGTGCCATATCAGAGGCCACTGCCATATAGTTAGATTTTACTCTTCAGCCTCTTGCTGAAAAGAACTCATCTTTTATTTTAGATTCACTTGATTTTTTAAGAAAAATAAAAGTGTATGTGAAAGAACAAAGCATTTTGGTAACTACTGATGTTGAAGCCCTTTACACTGTGTTACTACACATGCACTGTACTGACACAGTTACAGAGACAGAATAACAGCATAGCAGGGATAACAATGCTACACAATGGCAAACTGAATGTTTGGGAAAGGTAATAAACTTGGTGTTGAGTTATAATTTTTTTTTCAATTTCAATGGCCAGGATTACAGACAGACAAGGGAGGATAGCCATGAGTGCGGCAATGGCTCCTAGCCTGGCAAGAGGGAGGAGGAATTAGTACTGCAAAGTGAATACCAGAGTTTCATGACCGGCTACCTTCTCTTTATCGACCATGTATTCATTGCATGGCAAGGTGAAACATCTAAACTCACCAAGTTTATCCATTACATCAATAACTCCACCTCCTTCCTGAAATTTACAACTTCAATCAATTCAGAGTCAGTGCAGTTGCTTGATATGACTATCAGTATTGATAAAGACAGAGGAAAATGAATTAGTAATTTATACAGGAAACCAACAAGACTTCCAGCCAACAAACTTACTTCCCAGAGACAGTATGCTTCCAGTAAAAAAATAAGCATAATGTAATAAAACCACAAGCTACAGCTTAACACGCATTATCACATATTTGGCCTCTTTTCTCAAAAATATGAATGATCTTGAAAGTGATCTTGTTCATACCTTCTCATGTGTGTAGTATATTGTTTAGTAGAATTTTTTACTAAAATTTTTATAGTTTATCATTTTTAATTTTTCTTTGAACAATGCTGCCTCTGTATTTGCTTTATCATGTCTTTTTATATTGTTAACTTTGTCACTGTTCATGCTTGGAGCTTTTCTTCCCGGGCCTGTACTGAAAATGGACATATATCCAGCTAGACTAGCCCGGTCAACAAATGTAAAATAAATAAATAAATAAATAAATATTTCTTAACCAGATAATATGAATCAAACATGTGACATATGATCCTGGATCCCATTAGAGATTCTAAAACTAACAATTACCCTATATGGAATAGGCCTTTTGGTAGAATTATGCAATGAGGCCACCCTAATTCATAAGAAGAGAAAAGTAAGGACAGTCACATTCTAACTTACACCTGGGATTTCAATACAATTAAAGCCATTATTAAGGAGAACTGGGCCATCCTCACTGACAATTAGTAGCTTGTAAGGGTTTTAGGTGCTCGCACTACTTTTGTATATAAAAAGAATAGAAGCATACATAGCTATGTGCAAAAGAAAAATAAGGAACACCAGGATGACATGAGCACTAAAATCTGTGGGCTACCTAACTGCACTTTCTGTGAATAATTGATGGAGCGTGACTCATTTGAAATTAGAACATCCCAGACATTCTGATTTTAAATTTATCATTCTGGACTATATGGAGATGGATGAGCTTGAAGGGGATATCAAGGGTGTGTTGGAGAAAAAAGAATTATGCTGGCAGTTGAACTTAAATGCAGTCAGAAAACCAGGACGTAATTACTATTGCTCTATTAAGTGTGTGTTGAATTTATGTAAGCTCCCACACAATTTGTAAAGTTTGTTTTAGGGGATTTTTTGAGGAATATTTTTATGTACTAAAAATATACTAAATAATGATAAAAATGATGTGTAGAATGTGTGTGTATATATATATATATATATATATATATATATATATATATATATATATATATATATATATAGTTGTTTTGACCTCATTTCTGCTTTGATTAGATTTATTGCATCACACCAGGGTTTTTTCATGCTATTACCATGTAGTATTGGTATAATTCCCCCATTTACCATACTGGTGAATGCTCATATACACACATGCACACACCTGCACACTTTTATACATTACTAGTTTGCTTCACCCACTGTTTTCTGTATTTTTTGTGTGTCTTTTTCTACTAGTTTTTATTGTATAAACATGCTTTTTGGGGCTGTAAACATGAAAACTGCTGTGACAGTTTTTTTTCCTGACATTTTTTCTGAGCTGTTAATAACTTAGTTTTTTATGCACACTAATATACATGGATGGATATTTACTAGATACTATTAGACAGATGTATTTTTATAATTATAGTATTCTAGTTAGACAGTTATGTGTTTTTTTCTTGATTTTCATTTTTGTCACAGACCTGATGAAGACTTTATTGCATTAGTTAGCCAAAAGTGATTTTAGTTAAAAGTCTTTTTATGTATATCTTTTTATGTATATGTTAAGCTTTTTCTTAATACCTGATCCTGGAATATGGGTTGCAAATAGATACATAGTGTTTTCCTTAACTAGGATTTAGTTTGATCTAATCAGTGGTAGTGTGTGGGGGTGGGTATTTGATGTTCTAAAAAGGCACTCTTATGGCCCTGTTCATATTTTTTGCCATGAATAGGCTGGTATAAAATTAAACAATATGTATATTTTTCACACCTACTTCTAAGTATATAAAAGCTGATATGTTTAACATTGTTGAAATATTTCTGACTTTTTGTTACAGAGGATCACTTGTCTGTGACAAATAAAGGCTTGCTGCTTTGGAATACAACCTGTGTTTCATGATTTGTGAAATTATTGTGACTGAGCTAATCAACAAAGTTTTAAGACCACTAGTTTCTCTGTATTTTTATTTTTTTACAGTTTATATTCTGCCTACATGGAGCATTACAGCACTAAGGTTTTACTTTAAGAAACAACATAAATCTTTTCTCTTTTAAACTATAGCTAACCCTACACTGAGCACTGCAGTGCTCAAGGTTTAGTTAAAACAAACAAAAAAAAAAAACATTTTTCTCACTTTTAAACTGCAAACTTTTGCTACAGTTTAGACCACACACATAGTGCTACAGCACTGAGGTTTGACTGCAAATACATTACATGTCTTTTAAAAGCTGGTATTGCACTAATGAGAGATCAGGATGATAAATGGTTGATTGCAACCCCCTAATACTTTGTACCTGGGGAAATTGCCCCACTCACCCCAACCTAGCTATGCCATGGTGTCTACTGATTTTCATCAAATGACCCAAATGTTGATGTTCACAAAATTGATCAGAAAATTTCAACAATGCACATGTTGAGATGTTGCTACAGATATGCCAAGCAATATTCTTGGCCCATGAAAAATAAAAACACAAAAATAAAGCAAAAAAAAAAAGTTTTTTTCAGAGGTCAAGTCCCCCCTGCACCACCTTATAATTATATATACTAACTCTATATATATTCCAGTATAGCAGCAGTTTGGGATGTACCACCATGTTCAGAAGTGACAGGGAGGTGGTAGTATGTCTTCTTTGTTCCACACTGGAATTTTGTTGTGCAAATAGTTGTATAAGCTATAGCATGGAACAAAGAGGACATAACACCATCTTGCCCAAAGGGGTTGTATACTGTGCATTCTGTGACAACTATGTTAGTTTCTATATTGGTAAAACAGAACGGAAACTCAGGGAGAGAATGCAAGAACACCTTTATGACATCAATGCTAAAAAGGATTCCAATGTCTTGTACAGGCACAAACTAGTTAGCAACAACAACAACAAATATTTTATCTTTTTGTAATAGAGTATCGAGAACTTTTAAGGCAGTTGAGACTAAACACAAGTGAGCCCTCAGACCTGAATGATACCATTTCCCACCAGAGTATGTTAAACTTTGAGTTGCCAAGTTATAACCATTTCAGCTGTTTTTTTACTGTTTTTCTTTGTTTAATATTGGTTTACTTTAGAATCACACAGCTGTTTGAACATGGTTCATGTGTAACTACAGTTACTTTTAATACTACTACTTTTATATATTTTTGTATAATTTGTTTTTATAATTTTTTATAACTATTTTTTAATAAAAAGTTCATAAAAAAGTTAGGAAGGATGATATGCATATATATTAGTATTTCAAATTTTATTGCTTAGACAACACAGCTAAGAGGCAATTGTATTTAATGAATTTCCTATTGATTGTTAATCAAACATATCACATTGTTCATGTACCCATGTGACCATATTCCACCCATTTATATAGATAAGGGGGAAGCTTATTACCAGTTCTGAAGAAGTCTTTATAGGATGAAAGGGTTTAAATGGCATTTTATGATGGTTAATACATTTTTTTCCTGAATATTTGTAACATGTTTGGTTTGATTAACAAATAAATCTGTTCATAAAGAGCATTTATTTGAGATGCTTTCTTCTTAGATGATTTTGGGGCTGACCTGCATCTCCTTCATTGTCCTCCTCCTACTGGCTAGTTTTTCATAACTATTTCAGCTTATTAATATCATTCCTTGTCTTTCCTTTATATTCAGGATATCCTGTATTTAATTCATTGTGTCAATCTTCTTCAGTGGATATTGGGGTTCTAACCGAGAAACAAATTTAAATAAATAAATACAAAAATGGTAGGTGGCCTCTTGTAGCTAGAAGGTTAACACTGGCCAAGAGGGAGAAAGCTGTTTACTGGTTAACATTGACATGTAGTGATTAATGTTTGCTGTACTGTGGACATAGCCATGTCTTTTTGGTTTGTATATATTTTAAGAGTAGGATTTTAGCCTCAAATGCAGCCCAAAGGGGGCTATGAAGTGTAGCAAATAAGATATTTATGCAGCATAAACACTGCTACAAATAACTTTAAGCTGCATTCCCAACTCCTGCAATAATTTTGGGTAGAACAGTCTAAGTGGTAGCTTGTGACATTTTTGTGCTACACAATTTTGATGGAGAAGCACTGAATCGTCCAAAAGGTGAAGTGCTTCATGAATGCACTTCTAAATATAGGTAGTTATATAGGGGGAACAAATTCATCTGTATCACTCAGACAGTCTCAGTGTGAAGGTAGCTGCCTAAATAGTTTGGAGAGTTGTTACAGCACGTGAAGAAGAATGCATATGGGAATGTTTGCTTCAATTCTCAATTGGGTTGGGGGGGTGCTGGGAATATTTCCCTTTTTTAACATTGGGTTCAAGTCCTGACGTGCATTTTGAAAACTTCAAGCAGATCTGATAATGAGGATAAGTCTGCACTGGGCTTGTTTGTAAGAAGCAAGCAGTTACCAGCAAAAAATTTAACTGAACTCCATAAATGGCCACCCATGCAGTTTGTTTTCCTTTATGATGGTTTGTGCTAGGGGGTTCTATAGTCAAAAGTAATAGAGGAGGGGACAAGGGCAATCCTGCTTATTTCCTGTCTATAATGGGTAATGGGAATGATGTAAAGTGATGCCCATTAAGCCCCTTGACAGAGTTACTTTATAAAGTTGACACAGCATACATAAACTACAAGTGAATCTCAGGTGCACTAGAAAAGACAAAGTTTGATCTTAGGCCTTGTGCATGTGTATCACTGCCTACTGCAGCATTCCTTATTATCAATCTTATCATATTTGACTTAGATATCCATGTATATTCTCACTCAGAACACATTATGCCATGTATATAATCTGTATTTTGCTTGTCAGAATTTTGTACAATTTTATTGTATATTTTTTCCTTTCACTTTCTGTTATTGACATTGTACCTGCAACAATAGCTAATGCAGAGTGTAGTTCAGAAATTATATTGCATTTTATATTTCTGTTTGTGGAGCTTTTCTCCCTGTACCGCTGTTAAAAGTTGGCTTATAACCGAGATGGACTTTCCTGGCAAAAAAGGCAATAAATAAAAAATAAATAAATAAAACAATTCCAATGTATGTACTTAAAAGCCTTCTTAAAGTCAACAAATGTAATTACTACTGGATTTACAAATTTAAGTTGGCCTTGCATCTACATTTTAAGTGCCCACAAGTGGTCTGAGCTACATTTAATCAATCCAGCTTGGAAGGGATGCACTAACTTTAACAGCAGGGGTTGTAGATACTAGTACTTTTTGCATACATTTTGGATCCTTTGTTGGTAATGGGAATAGGTGTATGGCTTTTAACCCTTAAAGGGTTTTTCCCAGACTTATGCAGAGCTACAGTTCTTAATTCTCACATTGAGGGAGTTATAATTCCACTGAAGAGGGCAGTGTAGTATAAGATAGGAAGTAGCATTAATAGCAGGGTAGCTGACAGTTTATTCACGGAAGGTGAGATGTGGCCAGGGCCAGGGCCATTCTCTGATTTCATGGCTGCTGTCACTTCCATTGTAGATGTGGGTTTCTCAAGGGTTTCTGTATCTTCAGAGAAAAGAATGGGGAAATCTATCTGTTGATGAAAGGTGTTTATTTCTCTATCTGACTGTGACTTGCTGGTTTTCCGGTTATCCTTATATAATCCCTTATAACATTCACAACATGTTTTATTAATATCAGTGGGTGATTATAAGGTAGTCCCTCTGGCCAGAACATCTGCAATTAGTTGTTTGAATTACCTCTTAAGCATCCAAAAAGATAGCAGTTTTCCACACATTACCGGAAGCCCAAGCTTGTAAGATGACTCTCTTTTTTTGTTACTCACCCTCCCTTTTGCTGATGATCAGCTGTAACCAGCTTCTACCCTTGTTCACTGGGTATACTAGCCCTCCCTTAGCCATCCTAACCAAGACTGGAGCTGGTGAATAGATTGAGGATACAGATGCAGTGTCATACTGCTTCCACAGAGTGTGTGGTAACCCTCTTCCACCCCGTTGCAACCTTGCAAGCTCCACAATTGCTGCATATAGGAGGTCCATGCACACTTCCACATGTGCAACATCCTGCACACATGCACATCTCCACTCCTGTGCAACCTCATGCACATGTGCACACCTCCACTCCTGTGTAGTGATGTAACAAATCACTGCCACTGGATTCACAAATTTAAGTTGGCCTTGCATGTACATTTTTAGTGCCCACAAGTGGTATCTCACCTCCACTCCTGTACAACATCTCCACTCCTGTGCAACCTCATGCACATGTGCACACCTCCACTCCTGTGCAGTGATGTAACAAATCACTGCCACTGGATTCACAAATTTAAGTTGGCCTTGCATGTACATTTTTAGTCCCCACGAGTGGTATCTCACCTCCACTCCTGTACAACCTACTACACACGTGCAAACCTCCACTCCTGTACAACCTCCTGCACACGAGCACACATCCTCTCCTGTGCAACCTCCTGCACATGTGCACACCTCCACTCCTGTGCAACCTCCTGCACAAGTGCACACCTCCACTCCTGTGCAACCTCCTGCACACGTGCATACCTCCACTCCTGTGCAACCTCCTGCATATGTGCACACAACCTACTACACACATGCACACCTCCACTCCTGTGCAATCTCCTGCACACATGCACACCTCCACTCCTGTACAATCTCCTGCAGACATGTGTACCTCCACTGCTGTGCAACCCGCTGTACAACCTCCTGTACACATGTCCACTTCCACTGCTGTGCAGCCTCCTGTACACATGCACTCTTCCACCGCTGTGCAACCTCCTGTATACATACACTCTTCCACTGCTGTGCAGCATACTGCACACATGTGCACCTCCACACATGCACACCTCCACTCTTGTGCAATCTCCTGCAAACATGCACACCTCCACTCCTGTACAATCTCCTGCAGACATGTGTACTTCTACTCCTGTGCAACCTCCTGCACATGTGCTCACCTCCACTCCTGTGTAGTGATGTAACAAATCACTACCACTGGATTCTCAAATTTAAGTTGGCCTTGCATGAACATTTTTAGTGTCCACAAGTGGTATCTCACCTCCACTCCTGGGCTACTTCCTGCACACATGCGTACTTCCACTCCTGTGCAACCTCCTGTACACATACACACTTCCACTCCTGTGCAACCTCCTGCACACATGTGCAGCTCCACACATGCACAACCTCCTATACACATGCACACCTCCACTCCTGTGCAATCTAATGCACACATGCACAACTCCACTCCTGTGCAACCTCCTGCACAGATGTGCACCTCCACTCCTGTGCAACCTCCTGCACACATGCATACTTCCATTCCTGTGAAACCTCCTGTACACATGCACACTTCCACACCTAGGCAACCCCCCCTGCTCAGACAGTATATCACTGGTAACATGCAGCCAGCTGAGCTCTTAATGCTGCTGTTGCAGTGAGCCTGGCTGCCTGTCTTCCCCTATAATGGGTAAGTTGACATCAGCCACTCATTCTCCCCAATCCAATCCTTTCAGCACCCATGCTGGTGCTCAAGCACAGGTCATCTAAGGCAAAGTAAGAGCTTTATCCTTGTTTGACATGGGAATGAACCTAAGGTTGTACTGTTCTGATACAGACAAGCAAAGTTCTTAAAGCCCTGCTGAAAGGACAGAATGCTTTACCTGTACTTGTGCAAGTCATTCCTATTTAGGAAATTAATAACTTTGCTCTCTAGATACAGTCCTTCACATATTTCCTCCAGTTGCTTAATTTTTCAGTTCTGGTCATATAGCAACCTTTGTCAGTTGTATAGATGTATTTTATGGTAAACGTACAAGTTTCATATCATAGTTGTGGTGGCATAGGTTGACAGGGTCCTAAGTGACAAATGTTTTACATTTCTCTAAAATAATATGCCTGGATTTCCTCTCCTCAGTTAGTAAGGAGCCACCCATCATTGTCTTGGTTGTCTTCACTAACCTTTATATAGAAAATGTGCACATTGACAAATTAATTATCAAGCATGTCACAGAGGAGATTCTCTACCTGCAGCATAGATTACAGCAAGGAACAGGAAAGTTACTAGAAATCAAACTGCAGAATGGAAATATAGCTTGGGTTTGGACCATGCTGTATCCTCTATGGGTCACAAAGAGCAAGTGTCTTTATATATTTTTTTTTGTACTTTTTCTATCAATTTTATTAGTATTTCAACAATTCATTATCTAATTAACAAGCATATCAAAAACTAAAAACTAAAAGAAAGAATTTTATCCAGCAAACTATATGTTGCCAATAAAAAGCTTTGGTATGCTTCTTCTTGTTACTGTATATTCTCTTCTACAATATTATAAAATGCCACTCACATATCAATTAAACAAGAATGACAACCCATGTTATCTTTCTTACATATTTTAGTTCATGAGCTTATTTTTTTATGTTTGTTTCAATTTCACAGTAATCTCCAACCCCAGGTTTTTCCCCCTCCCAATTCCATGTCATAGACAACTATGTACACCTGAATTAGCAAAGTATGGAAAATATCCTTTTTAGTACTATCTCTTTTTTCACTCCTCCATTTAGGTTATATAACTTCACTAACTACTTTCCTCAGTAACCTGGGACCAAATGGACCATTTAAGAAAATGTTCCCACAGATTCTTGACTATTTCTGGTTTTGTTTCAAATGTCTCATCATAATCTTTATATTTTCTTCTTCAGGTTTGTCTTTTGTTTTCCATTGCTTCATAAATACTATTTTTTGCCAATATCATTAGCAAGAATATTACATCTCCCAGCTTAAAAGTAACAGTTCCTTGTTCAATGTCATTGGATATCCTGTGATTATATTCAAATGAATGTACAAAAAACAAATGTTAAATAAAAATAAAATAAATAAAATAAAAAGCTCTTGTATCCTTTGCATAAGACTTCGTAGTTCTTTACACCCCAAAAAGATATATTCCCATATTTCCCTTTCTCCTGTGCCACATCTCCAACATCTGTCACTCTTGGTTGGGAACATTTTCACTGGCGTAGCCAGAGTATAAAAACATTTTTATACTTATGTAGGCATTTCCATTAAAATATTCAAATTTTTCTGGATTTTGTAACTTTTTGTGAGACGTGTTCTCTTTCCTTTGACAAAAAGTGTATTCCTTGTTCAGGGTGGTCTCCCAAATTTTCAACCCCATATCTTTTTGAACTTGTATCCAACTCAGACTCCTGTATGTTTTTGTAATCAACCCTTTAGTGTCACTCTATTCTTGCATTGCCTGCATTAAATATTCTATCACACATGGAGGGTTATCGATGCCAATTACTATATATGGGTCTCCTGTAGGAGGCTAGGCAATATTGGTATTGCCTAGCCTCTAGCAGGAGACCCATATATAGTAATTGATCCCGGTCTCTAAGATCAAAAGTTGGCATCCTCTGCTCTGAGCACTTATTCCCAGAATCAGAGATTCCCATTTCTTTTTCTCCAGAATGTCCCTGCTGAGTCCCTCCTAGAAGTTTTAGTTTTTGTTACTTCATAACCAGTGGTATCATCTTTCACCATTTATTTAGTTACCTTATGGTTAAAATATTTGTAGAGAGGTACTTATATATTTATGAATGTAATATTCCTTCGGTTGACTCTAACGTTTTCCAAGCTTCCATGGAGTCCCTCATTCCATTGTCCCATATTATCTAGCTATAGAGCTTTCCATTTAGGAAAATATGAATCTACTTGCATCAACTGAAGAAGGTGAAGTTGTGTTGTTCTAAACTATTCCTTTAAGTTGGACATCCCTAAACCCCCTGCTCAGCAGGCAGAAATAACTTACTCTGTTTTACTCTCCCTCTCTTATCTCGTCATACAAATTGCTGGAGTTGTTTACCTGGCTTTTTCCACAGCTCAGTTTTGGCTGGTAGAAGTATTCGTGACCTACATGCAAGACTAGTGGGACTAAAAACATCTCCATAGCTTATAGCTTGTATTTCACTATCTAGATCCATCCAAATTATCCTCCATTTCCTTATTATGGCAGCCATTACATCTTACATCTTACATCACATCAATCATACATTACATTACATCTTTCCACATTTCCTCTGCCTCCTTCTCTGTACTCATTTGTAACCATATTGCCAAGTATTTCATCTTTTCATACCCCTAATGAAAGGGGAAGTTCTGAACTAGTCCAATGTAGGAGTATAATTTAACACTATAGCTTTGGTGTTTACTTAATTAATTTTAAACCCTGTCAATTCCTTGTACTTATGTAACAACCCAAATAGCTTTTATATATCCTGTTCAGGTTGAGTCAGCTATTTTATGATATTATCAGCAAACAAAGAGATCTGACAAACTGGCCTGTTCATATCCCTGTATATCTGAATACCTTCTTTCTTTAGCTAGTGGTTCTAAATACAGAGCAAAGTGTAGAGAAGAGAAGGTGCAACCCTGCCTGGTTCCTCTTGCTATTGGAAAATTGTTGACAGTGTACTTCCACATTTTATTTTAGTGTTACTCCATTATATACCCTTAATATCAATTCCCTCCAATCCATGGGGGAGTGAAAAACCTCCAGAACGTCCCTTAAAAATACCAGCTTACCCTATCAAATGATTTTTGAGCATCATCAAGTGATAGATGCTTCAGTTGTTTATGATGCATCTCCACATCTCTCTGGACTGTTAAAAGTTTTATTTATGTTATCAAAGGTTTGTTACTGTTTTATAAAGCCACAATGATCTGTTTTATTAGATTTTGGCTGTTTTTTACCCAGCATATTTGCTAAAACTGTCATAAATAATTTGTAATCATGGTTAAGCACAGAAATTGGTCTGTATGACCGTGGACCAGCCTTATTCCACCCTTCTTTGAGCAGAATCACCATTATGGCTTCTAGCCTTGACTTGGGTATTGATTCCTCTCTCAGTACCTCGTTGTATCGTTTATACCATATTTTAACTATGGAATCTTCACCTATTTTCCGAATCTCTATAGGGATACAATCCTGACCTGGCGTTTTCCCAGTCTTTTGCAACTGTATAGCCCTTTTAATTTCTTTTATTGTTATCTCACTCATAAGATCTTCCCCTTTTTGTGTTCCAAGTCTCGGAAGTTTAAGTCTTTCTAAATACTCCAGTTGTTGTGCTCTTTATTCCCCTCCCCTATTTCCTGCATATAAAGATTTGCATAATAATTTGCCATTATCATCATTATCATGTCTGGATCCTCTGTTGTTTTTCTGTCAGTAGGATGTTTTAGTTTAACAATCATCCTGTCCACCTTTTGTTGTCTTATCCTATGTGCCAGCATCTTGATTGTTTTTGGGTTATTATTAAAAATGCCCCAGTAAACTAATGAATAAGGCATTAGCCTCCTAAGCCAGGGAGTGTGTGTTTGAGTCCCATCTGGGGTCATACAAGCTTGATACAAGAAAAGCTTTTAAGCGTAACTTGGACCATTGGATGGGAAATTGAAAATTCACCCCTGGTTTGACATTCACATCTCTGATGGACAGAGGCAGTCAGTAAATTATGTAATAACCAGCAATCACCCCTATATAAATGTCTAAAACATGTAACTTGTGCAACACATTTGGGTTGCACAGCTAGACTTATAAAGGCCCTAGTGATCATTAGTCTAGTATATACTATGAACCTATGAACTAGCTGGAGTGCATTAGATCTCTGCTTTATAATAATGGCAATGTGTTCTTGTATATAAGCTTTCAACTCTTGTGAGCATTCAGCTCCATTTCCTTGACTCTTTCTTTGTACCCGAATCTATATATCTTTTAATTCCAATATACTTCTCTGTACTTTTTGCTACAGTTGTGCTGGAGTTCTTAAACCTTTATGGCCGCTTGTGATTGTACAGATCTTTTGCACATATCCCAACTCTGGCTTGCCTTATCCCAATTCCTCAACCAATACAAGTTAGTTGCAAGCATTTTCTCAAGCCAGGCTTTAAATTATTCTTTCTTTAAAAAATATAAATTTCCTAAGGCCACCCCTATTTTTTATTTGAATTAGAGTATGGGCCGAGATTAATACAGGGTGTACATTTTACTCACTTAAGCAATGCGCATGTTCTTTTGATATATATCCTCTATCCAGGCTAGTGCAAGTTTGGTATCGTGCAGAATAATATGTGAAAGTGGTATGGGTTCCCTTACATAGTGCCACATCCTTGTAATATATTGCTCCAGGGATCTGTCTTTCCTCTGCAGCATAAGTTTTCTTGTGCCTTTTGAAACATCTGCAGGACTGCCAGTCATATTCCAGTCTCCCATAACAAGGGCCAAGCCTTGTTGAAAACATATTAACTCTTCAATTACTTTTTCAAATGTTTGGAATCTTTGATTTGGAGGGCATGTTTTCAGTACCTAAATATGTAAAAATTAAAACCTTCTTTCCTACTTGATTTGATAAATTGTTGATGTTCCTTCACATTTGAATGCATTTCTTGTAATATAATATGCGCCTTGGTACTTACTATATATTGTAGAATTTGCACCATCTTCTCTTTATTTTCAAGTGCATTAACATTTCAAGATAAGATATTTCATTCCATCACATCTGTACTTGATGATAAACATATTGATGTTTGTTTAGTAGCCTCATGCTTCATTAAGACATTTTTTGCATTTTTCTCCCTACAGATTTGCCTATCTCATTATATTCGTAAGCTTCAGATCCATCCATGTTTTAAGAGCTGTCTCATAAAATGTACAGTACTAGTTCTTAGTCTAACTATAAAACAATCCCCCTTCCCTTCTGATTATAAAAGCCCAACAGTATTTAAATAACTCAAACCACCTCTTTTCTCTGTATCTACTTTGAAGGAAGGGGCAAAGAAAGGTTTCTGTGTCATATCATACATTCACAAAGTGTTCCTCCAGATGATTAATTTTCCTCAACTCACTAAAAAAGCATAAGCAACTTGATTGTTATAGTATCACTATAACAATATTTTATCACAACTTTAAACCCTTGTGTCATCTTTTGTTCTAATAGTTCTTGTTCATAAAAGGTATAAAACCAAATGCCTCTTGTTAAAAAATATGTAATTCTTTCATATTCTTTTTCACCCTTGACACTCCCATGTCCTTAAAAATGTTATATCTTCAAGTGCCCAAAGTGGTACTGATTGCCTCATGTGCATACTTTATCCGTAGATTCATCTGCCCCAGCCAACTTACTTGAAAAACTGAGCCTTCAGTGACCTGTTTATTCCTTATTATGTTGTCAGAGCGTATATGTTAATTACGGGTCTACTTTAGATCAATGAATTTACCTTTCACCGAAACTAAAAACTGCGGGACGACTTCAATGAAAGTCCATTTCAGCAGAGCCTCAGAGCACTTTCACAATATATAATTGCTTCTTCAGACCGCACTTACCATTTTATAGTGTTGATTAAAATTTTACATATATTTATATGGAACTTTTGGTCTTCATTTGGATTCATTATTTTATAATCAGAGCAGTAACAAGTTTGGACTACAGTCGTGTTTCTGTGTGGTTGCTTGTTGATTTAATACACAACAAGGATACATGATCAGATATAGTTTGGTAATGTCAAAGATGACCATCTCACATTTACACAACTTAAACTTAACAATCATATTATACATAAAACAAAGACCCAAAATTACAAAAACTTGTCCTTCAATATGAAATTCTGTGACCCTAAAGACCTCAAGAAAAACATATATAGGGGCGTGGCCAAGGATGAACACAGGATAGCAGCAGATTTCTTCAGCTCCACCAATTTCATTACACTGACAGGAATTAATTACTTAAAAAATTAATTTTTGAAGTAATTTTCTTTCTAAATATGTTTGTTTTATATAGTTCTTGAACTATATCTAAAAAAGAAAGGAAATCTTAACAATATTCCTGTCAGAAATCACTTTGGAAATTTTCCTGTCAGTTTATCAGTCTGAAATGAGTTCCAGTAAGACAAATTCTCAAGACTCCAGCATCAAGAAAGAACTTCAGTCTCTGATAATTATAATCCAGCAACTTACTGCTAAGATGGATAAAATGGATACTAAAATAGACACCTTCATAGAAAAAACTACAAAACAAATAGACTTGTTACATATAGACCTGCAACAACAGAAGATCCAGATGACAGGCATAGAAGAAGCTGTGAATGACATGGAAAATAGAATACAAGAAGAGGAAATCAACATTGAGTTTCTGCTGAAACAAAATACACATTTACAAACAAAGCTGGATGACCTGGAAAATAGATCTAGGCGCAATAACATTAGGATTTTGGACTGCCAGAAAATATTGAAGGTAACAATATTACTTCTT